>NC_133656.1:92340668-92640668 GCF_009905375.1 Apium graveolens
TATGTATTTGTATTTACGGTAGTTTTCAGAATTTCTACAGTTTTATTTATTCCTGAACGGCTGTCACTTACTTAAAAGTATCATTTAATTATTTTATTTATGTTTTTATTCAAGAAAGTATAAAAGCCCAATTGAATTCTTATTTTCACTTTACGCTTTCTTGCAATTATCATCCTCTTTCTCTCTCAATTCTCAAGTTTTTCTCTGCAATCTCTACTCACAATAATGGCACCAGTAGTCAAAATTATGTCGCAAACAGGATTTGTTTATGAAAAGAATAATTTCATAGTCTTGGTTGAAAAGAATGAAGCCCATTCTGATTATCACAAGATGATGGACTTCATCAAGAACTGCAAACTGAGCTATGCAATGCTGGAAGCCCCAACCATCTACTGTGAAGTGATTGAGGAAATTTGGACAACTGCAGAATTCAACTCCACAGATATGACTATTGCCTTCTCTCTCAAAGGTAAGGACTATTGCATTAATTGTGATGATATACAATCTTGCTTTAAGTTGCCTGAGAATAATGCCATGACACCACATACTGATAAAGATGTCTCTGCAATGCTAGATTCCATAGGCTATGCTTTTGATTCTGCTAGTTTAGGTAGTATTAGAAGGAAAGGCCTTAGGAAAGAATGGAGTTTTCTTGGAGATGCCTTTATTAAGGTTTTCTCTGGGAAGATTAGCAATTTTGATGCTATCACTTCATCTCTTGTTAATATGCTCTATATGCTAGTTTCTGATAGGTACTTTAATTTTAGCAACTGTGTTATGCTAGAATTAGGTTCCAGATTAGGTAACAAAGCTAATAGACCACATAACATCTACTATGCTAGATTCTTTATGTTATTGGCTAACCATGTTGCTGAAGGTTTGGTTATATCCAATGAGAATAATAAACTTAAATGCTGGGCACAAGAGAAAAGGGTCCTTGCAGACCTTTTGAGAATGAACCTCAACAGCCAGGTGCCATTGGTATACTTGCCAATCATGAATGCACCACAGGTAAGTGAGGTAAATACTTCTATAACTCCTACTATTTCCAACCCCAATGTTTATTTGCCTTCTAGTGTGGCTGTGGAACCTGTGTCTTTTTCCAAACAGGCTCCTACCAAAGCCACCAAATCTAAAGTTTCCAAAGTCAAGTCAAAGAAACCCACCTCTGTTGTTTCTTAAAAGAAAACAGTTGTAACAACTACCATAAACCCTGAAGGGAGTGAACAGGGTGTGAGTGGTAAGGGGAGGGGTGAACATCAAAAAGCCCCCCAGGATAAGGTGGGAGAGGTGAGTGGTACCCAAACCAGCCAAGCCACAGTCTCTCAAAAGACTGTGGTGGTTCAAAAGGAGTCCAACACATCCCTAGTTGCATCCTCCCAAAAGGTTGTAACTATTGAAAATAGTCCCCAACCAGGGACACAGAACAAAAGAGGGAGGGACACTGAAGCCACACATTCACCATTCAAAGCCTTTTCAAGGAAGAAGAAGGCCAAAACCCTAGTTTCCACACAAGGGACACACACAGCACAGATACATCCACCAGTATCTGTGCCTTCTCAAATTCAGCTTGATGTGATTCCAGCAAATGTGGAATCACAGCCTCATTCTCTCAATATAGAAACACACCATTCATCAAACTCTCCAACACCCTCTCTGGATGTGGATATGATATTCACATCAATTCCTGATTCTCCCTCATTAAAACTCAGGGAGGAGCCCCACTCAAAACCTGGTGATCATCATCTTTTAGATGATTTGTTGGATCATCAGCCAATTCTTTCAGATATAGTTGCAGAATCTGTGTCACCACACTTAAAATCAATCCACACAGATTCAACAATTATGTCACTTTCTATCTCCACATCATTTCCTTCTTCAACGGATATCTCTCATCCGTTGACAAGTGGTTGTTCTTCAACGGATAAGCTTAACAGCAGTTATCCGTTGATACCATCAGTTTCTACTTCAACGGATACTCCCTATCCGTTGATGGCCTCTACACACTTAACAGAAACAATTCCAACTGTAGAGGACATGGCAACTGTACAATCACTTTCAGGCTTGAGGGAAGGGAGTGATTTTTTGAGTGAGAGGCTGGGTTGCTCCCAGGCAAAAGGAGAGGTTGAGAGTCACCAAATGCATGCTATTTCTTCCAGCATGGCAAAAGTAAGTGAGAGGAGTTCCACCTTAGAAGGTGAAGGTGAGGGTGTGTGTGAGCCAGGGGGAGCCCCTGATGCAAGAACAGAGAGAAATTGAGAGAAAGGCAGGTACAGAAGCTATAAGGGTGGATCCAGCCATTGCTAGTGAGTTAATGAAAGTGGATGATGCAGATAAGGAAAGACAATTTCAGCAACATTACAAAGCTGTCATTAATAACATTTCCTTGGATGCTGACACTTTTACTCACCCTGTTTCAGCCTTTCAATTTTTGGCTGCTCAGGGCAATGTGGAGGCAGAACAGACACTACACATTGTACACACTTCAGAATCTCTTCTCAGAGACAAAACTGCTGTCAACAGGCTGCCTTCTCAAACTGGTGAGCCATCTGAAGAATTTGGAGTAAATTCTAATGATGATGACTCTAATTCTTTGAATGAGAGCATGAACTTAGGGGGAGTAGAAGGCCCAAGTTCTGCTCCTGCTCTTCCTGAATGGGCACTGGCCAAATCACCAACACCAGGAGAATTTGGTGTCACTTTGGTCAGACAAGTCATGACAATTCAGAAGGCCTTTCAGGAGACTCAAGATGCTGGTACCAAGGCAATTCTTGAAGCTCATCTGGAATCTCTGCATCTCTTGCAGTTGCAGCATTACCAGCGAAATCTAAGTGTGGATGAGCTCAAGCAGGACATTGCAGATCTGAAATCCTACAATGCTGAGAAATTGGATTCAGTTATACCCTATGGTACTATGCAAGATTTGTTGGGGAGACTGAGGAAAGCATCTGATGCTGACAAGAGGCTGGCCAGATTAGAAGATAGGGTTCAAATCATTGAAGACTCTATGGTCACCATTCTTCAGAATCAACAAACTCAAACAAATCTACTCATGCAGCTGGCAAAAGCACAAGGCTTGACCCCTACCCTTGATGATAACAAAAAGGGGGAGAATAAAGGGGAAGGGGAAGGAGAGCCATCTACAACAGTTCAGATTTCTCAAGTGCTAGTTCCTGTCATCACAACTTCTCCACCAATTCAGGTCAAAGGAAAGCTAGATGGAATTGATCTAATCCAGATAGCAGCAGCTGAATTGCAAGTCAAAGAGCAAAGGAAGAAGATTGATGAAAAGATGCAACTAATATTTGGTTCTACAACCTCTCAATCACAATCTGTAAAGCATAGCACAAAAGTGGAATCAATTATTATGGAACTCAAGCCAGTAGGGAGGCATAAGGATGGAGAAACTTCTTCCAAAGATCTGCAACCTATGGTTCTCAAGCCCAATAACAGCTTCAACAAGGACTCTACAAAGAACCCTCTAAGCCTTTCTCAAATGAAAGGAGTGGATTTTCCTCTTCCAAAGCCTGATGAAGACAAGCTTTTGGGTAGAAGTATAATAAAGCTCAAAGAGAACATGGATGAGGCTGTAAGGAGGAACATGGCTGTTATCTTTAGAGAGGGAAAGAGCATCTATGTGATGCAAGGACATCCCAAATTCTCAATAGCCAAGAGGGAAGAAACCAAGAGGTTGAAGAAAGAAGCCAAACAGCTAAAGGTTAACAAAAGGGCACAAACAAAGCTTGAAAAACAGCTAAAGTTAAGTCAGGCTGAAGAACAGAAAGAAATTGAAGACAAAGGTGAAGATAGAGCTATGGGGGACATGGTTGGTACTGAGATGGAGGAAAGAAGTAAGGAAGAATGGCAGAAAGGGAATAGAAAGAAGGTCAATGCAAAGAGAAAGATGGTAGATGAGACTGAAGAAAACCAATCAATATCCAAACCACTACCCTCTATTCCTAAACCCATTGTGCCTGACCCCTTCATAAACATTCATGGTGAACCAATCATTCCTAAGGAGGAACCAATTGATTGGGACACCATCAAATTGCCCACCTTCCTAACCTCTTTTACACCATCAAAGAAGCAGAAAAGAAGAATCAAATCAACACCCCCTAAAGCCTCAATCAAATTCACACAGAAGCCTAAGCCTAAACCTCAAACCTCTAAAGATGATTATGTTCACATCTGTGACATAAAAGAATTTTCAGACATTGAACTCTATCTGGATGAGCTAGAGGATGTAAGGGGAATAGCTGCCTACAGACAGCTACCAGAAAGACTAGTGTTCAAGTACAAAGGAGCTGGGGAAAGAACATGGCCTCTTCACAGAATTCTGAATGAAGGCTACTCTACCTTGATTAGAGTCTACTCAGCCATACAAAAGGATTCTGGCTTTACCAGGACTGCCAGGACTGAGATTCTCAACAAGATTGCCAACATAAGGAAAACTTGGAGGGAGCCCAATGCCTTGCCTAGAACTTTAATCATTCAAGAGAGAGGTATTACAATTCACAAATCACCTCATTGGTTGATGGAGTTCAGAGACAACAAAGGAGTCAGAAGATTTTTCAGAATTGAAGATCAGCTAAAGATTGCCAGTAATGAAACTCTCAAGGATATGCAGTCTAAGTTAGATATCAATGAAGAAGATGAAGCTGAATTCTACAGACAATTTCAACTTCAAATAGAGGAGAATGACAGGAGGCTAGGAAAGAAAACCAGGGATCAAAGGAAAAGAAAGTAATTTGCTCAGGCTAAAGGAGCACCCTTGGAAACAATGTATTTCTTCAATTTCATCTCAGCATATACACTTTTATAGCACTTATGAATTTCAGCTTTGTTACAGTTTATATATTTGTTAAGTATTTTGTTATCATCAAGCTAAACCCAAATTTATGCCTACAGTTCTAGTAGACATAAATAGGGGGAGATTGTTAGGAATATGTGTATTAGTTTGATGATAAGTTAAGCAAAACACTTAAGTAGAAATCTAGTGTTTGTAGCCTCAACGGATAAGACCATCTTGGCTATTCGTTGAAGGAGTAGCCTTACTTAGCAATAAGTTTGGTATTGTAGGACATTTCACTCTCTGGTTTTAAGCTGTAATTCTTAGATGTTGTTAGGAAATAATCAGTCATGTTGACTACTAATGGATGTACAAATAGGAGGGCTAATTGTAAAAATTTCATGCCTTGTAATTTTGTATAAGTGAAGAAGTGTCAACGGATATTGAAGACCTTCAACGGATAAGAAACAAAGCTTCAACGGATGTCTCTAATGCTTCAACGGATAAATATCCATCAACAGATAAGTGCTTCAATGAATAAAGCTTCTACTGCTAGAGCATCAACGGATAAAGCCATCAACGGATGAAAGCTTCAACGGATGCTCAGTCTCATAGCAGTTGATAGTGACAGTTAACAAAGCTGACAGAGGCACATGGATTGACAGAGATGTGGTAGCCTATTTCAGGAACAGCAGAAAAAGCAGCCATTTTTAGTCTGGTTCAAAATGGAAAGTCAACAGATAATTCCATATTACACTGGATAAAAATGGAATAGAAACAAGTGGAGAACTATTTTCTTATTGTACTTTATCTTTGTCTTCACTTGTAAACTTGGTGATATATAAACCAAGTAGTAGCTAGTAATTAGATGTGAATTTCTCCCTGAGCTGTTTAGAAATATCAAGAGAGAAAATCATCTAGTTTGTACTAGGAAGCAGCTGTGATTTAATTTTGAATCACAGATTTTCTGAAATAACACATCTCTGGTGGAACAACAAATCCACCAGAAAAGTTTTTAAGTTCTTTGTGTTCATTACATTTGTGTTTGAATATATATCTGTCTGCATCAGCTCCAAGCAATTCACACACATTTGATCACTCAAACACTTAGCCTTACAAACTGCTCAAAACTTGAAAAAGTTTTGAGATTTACATTCAACCCCCCTTCTGTAAATCTCATTGTTAGTCCACTGGGAATAACAGAGCCTATCATACATTCTAAGCATAAGCAATAGATTAATCTCAAAAACCATCAAATTATGACAACAATCTAGTCCTTAAGCATACTCTAAGACTTAGTGAAATTACAAGTGTTTCTAGCCTGCATGCCAACCTAACAAGATTCAACATCACTCTAACGCTATCACTACACTCGCTTCAATATCACATATCAATCGATAAAGCAACATAAAAGGGATCATGGTATATGCATGAGCTATATGACATGATAAATAAAACTATAAAATAAAAAAAACTGTATAAAAAAACTATATGGCAAAATATGCAACTATATGAGCTAAACTATCATGAAAATGCAACTACATGACAAACACACAAATATGCTTCTTAACTACCACCCCCAAACTTAAAATCTTCACAGGCCCCAGTGAAGGCAATAGAAAGGAACACGGGTATACCTACTCAGAAGAATCATAATCATCATCACCCTCAGAGGGTGCGGTATCAGGAGGTGGATAAGCAGAATCCTTACCAAAAACGGGCCGCTGGATGTCAGCTCCAAGGCCTCTAAAAGCAGTCCCAATCGCTAGGGTGAGCTCCTGCGCAAACCTACTCTACGACTCATACATCGCATTCATCCTCCTCGAAAGCCTCCTGTACTGGACATCAGCCAATCCTGAACCATCTCCTCCCTGGCCTCTGGAAGAACCTGCCTCCCCCTGTGTCTGACTGGGCCTAGCCATGGTAGCACCAGCTGCTGGACGTCCTCTTGGAAGGTGATATCCCAAACCATGTAACTCGGGCTCTCCACCCGTCCACTCCTGCATCGCATTCAGCGTCGATGAATCAATAAGAGCGGCCGACATCTGCAGCTGCTCATAAGAAGGCCAGAGGACTCCAACAGCCTTCCACAGCTTTGTGATAATAGAGGCATATGGGATATTGTACTGCGACTTCCCCCTCAAAAACTTCTAAATCCCTTGGTAGCTAAACTCACCAAGGTCCACATAATACTCCTCATTCAGAATTCCCCACAATAACATGGCTCTCTCAACTATAACCTCAAGTGCGTGCGAAGAAGGCAAAATATTAGCACAAATAAAGACATTCCATGCACAAGCGTACCTGTTCATCGCAACAACCGGAAAGAACGATAATCGTTGGATCCCCTCTTAACTTCCACACCGTGCCCGGCTGACAGAGAGTAGCAATAATCAAATCTGAGTCAAAATCCTCGGGGGCCTTTTCATTCCAATTCTCCTCCCGGGGTCTCCTTTATCGCTGCCCAATAACACGGCGAATCGCCTCGGGCTGATAATCAACAGTAAGCCCACGAACAACAGAATGCCCATTCTTGTCGGCCTTGGCGTTCGCATAGAACTCACAAACAACACTCATCGGTATAGCCTCAGGTGACTCGCAGAAAGTAATCCAACCCTTCTCTGCAATCAACGGTAATAACTCACCATCCCTCCCCGATGGAAAGAACCCCCTCTCCTTCTGAATTGGCTTAGTCAGAAGCTTAGAATACTCCTCCTCAGCAGCCCTATCCACCAATCGGGGACTCGCAGCAATACTCCTTAAAGAATCAGCAGTCGGAATGGTGCTGCTGCTCTCTACAGTTCGAGATCTTTTTGGGGCCATTGAAACTGAGAATAAGGGTTTGAGAGTTGTGTTTTGTGTGTAGGAAAGAGTTTGTAAGTTGAAATTATATGGGAGGTATATGGGGAGGTTGTGTGTCTATATAGGGTAGGATTAAGGTTAGAATTAGATTAGGAGTGGGGTTGTGGCTAATTTGTAGGAAGAAAATTGTGGGTAATGGGGTTTGTGGTGCTGTGATTTTTTTGTGTTTTTCTATTTTTTATAGGCTGAAAACCCGATTTTTCAATATTCAGGTCCGCAGGCGGTCTCCTGGAACCAGCAGGCGGGCGCCTGCTAGCACGCGGCCGCCTGGTCCTAGCAGGCGGGCTCTTGCAAGGTCACTGGAATTTTTTTTTTGCCCTCATTTTTCTAATTTTTTTGGGTTTTTGGATAGAGTACTAAATTCTAAAGGTTCCTATGGTCTCATATCTTGGGTTGCCTCCCAAGAAGCGCTTCTTTTACGTCATTAGCTTGACGTAGAGTACTGCGATCAAGTTGACAATAAAACAGCACTAACCACTTCCCGGTTTTCTGTATTCCCATAATAGTGCTTCAATCGCTGACCATTTACTTTGAATGCTTGGCTCATATCATTCTCAAAAATCTCCACCGCTCCATGTGGAAACACAGTTTTGACGATAAATGGTCCAGACCACCTTGATTTCAACTTTCCAGGAAAAAGTCGGAGACGAGAGTTGAATACTCCCTCCGTCCCTTTCAATTGTTTACATTTTTTAGAGAGTGTCCGACACGCATTTTAAGGTGCATATAAAGTATAGTTCTGTAAATTTTTTTACAATTTTGTTTTTCTGACTAAAAATTAAAACATTCAACTTTTATTCAGAAAAAGAAAATTGTAAAAATAATTTACATAACTATACTTTTTATGCACCTTAAAATGCGTGCTGGACACTTCCTCAGAAATGTAAACAATTGGAAGGGACTGAAGGTATAGAAGAACTTGTTGCCCCGACACAAATGACTTAGAAGATAGCTTCCTGTCATGCCACCTTTTTACTTTTTCCTTGTACATTTTGTTGTTTTCATACGCTTGAAGTCGAAATTCATCAAGTTCATTTAACTGAAGCATTCACTTATTGCCAGCTGCATTTAGATCAAGGTTCAACTTCTTCAATGCCCAATAAGCCTTATGCTCAAGCTCCGCAGGTAAATGACATCCCTTACTATAGACAAGCTGAAATGGGGACATCCAAAGTGGAGTCTTGTATGCTGTTTTATAAGCCCAAACAACTTCATCGAGCTTCAAAGACCAATCTTTCCTTGACGGAAAAACTACTTTCTCTAGAATGCGCTTGATCTCTCTATTAGACACTTCAGCTTGACCATTAGTTTACGGATGATAGGCAGCAGCGATGCGATGATTCACATTGTAGCACTGCATTATAGAAGTGAACTTACGATTTCAGAAATGCGACCCTTCATCACTTATGACAACTCATGGCATTCCAACCTTGTGAATATCTGCTTATGAAGAAAACTCAACACTACCTTTGCATCATTAGTTGGAAGAGCCTTGACTTCTACCCATTTCGAGACATAATCGACTGCGAGCAAGATGTACTAATTATTGCAGGATGAGATAAATGGTCCCATGAAATCGATTCCCCAAACATCGAAGACCTCAACTTCAAGCATCACATTCAAAGGCATCTCATCCTTTCTGGTAAGATTCCCAACTCTTTGGCAATGATCACACCTTAAAACGAACTGATGTGCATCCTTAAACAACGTAGGCTAGAAAAAACATGCTTGAAGAATACGAGCTGCTATCTTTTCACCACCATAATGTCCACCATAAACTGTAAAATGTCCGTCTCGTAATATCCCCTCCGTCTCATAGAATGGGATACATCTCCTGATGATCTGGTCAGCTCCTTGTCTAAATAAATATGGTTCATCCCACATGTACCACTTCACCTCATGCAAAAACTTCTTCTTTTGAGCCGCATTCATATTAGGAGGCATTATATTGCTAACAAGATAGTTCATAATATCTTCAAACCATGGCTCTTCCGCTTGAATTGCAAACAACTGCTCATCCGGAAAAGATTCGTTGATCAATGTCTTATCATGCGAAGTAGAATCGGGATTCTCCAATCTAGAGAGATGGCCAGCTCTTGACTTTCAGTACCTTTTCGATCCTTGATCTCTAACTCAAATTCTTGTAGCAAGAGCACCCAATGAATAAGCCTAGGCTTCGAATCCTTCTTTGAGACCAAATAGCGGATGGCAGCATGATCAGTGAATACTGTCACCCTTGTCCCAAGTAGATAAGATCAAAATTTCTCGAAACCAAAAACTATAGCCAAGAGCTCCTTCTCAACAGTGGTGTAGTTCAGTTAAGCTCCATTTAGTGTCTTACTAGCATAGTAGACCACATGAAAGATATTAGACTTTCGCTGCCCAAAAACTGCTCCCACTGCATAATCACTTGCATCACACATCATCTCAAAAGGTTCTCTCCAATCAGGTTCCGTAATAACTGGTGCAGTGATTAAACTCTTCTTGAGAGTCTCAAATGCTGCCAAACATTCATCATCAAAATTAAAAGGCACATCTTTCTCAAGCAAGTTGCACAACGGATTAGAAATCTTGGAGAAGTCCTTGATGAAACGCTGATAAAACCCGCATGACCAAGAAAACTACAGATTCCTTTCACAGAAATAGGTGGCAGAAGATTTTCAATGACTCCCACCTTGGCTTTATCCACCTCAAGACCCTTACTAGAGACCTTATGCCCAAGAATGATGCCTTGTTGCACCATGAAGTGACATTTTTCCCAATTGAGCACTGGATTGGTTTCTACACACCTTTTGAGCACCAAACGAAGATTATTCAAGCATTCATCATACGAATGTCCAAAGACGGAGAAGTAGTCCATGAACACTTCGACATTATTTCCAATCATATCAGAGAATATAGCCATCATGCATCTCTGAAAAATGGCAGGTGCACCACATAAGCCAAAAGAAACTCTACGGAAAGCAAACGTGCCGAATGGACAAGTGAAAGTAGTCTTCTCTTGATCTTCTAGTGCAATGCAAATCTGCTTGTAGCCCGAATAGCCATCCAGAAGACAATAATACTCGTGACCAGCCAACCTGTCGAGCATCTGATCAATAAATGGAAGAGGGAAGTGATCCTTCCTTGTGGCTTTATTTAACTTTCTGTAATCCATGCAAAATCTCCAGCCTGTGACTGTTCGAGTGGGGATGAGCTCGTTCTTTTCATTTGCTACCACAGTAATACCTCCTTTCTTAGGTACACATTGCACAGGGCTCACCCAAGAACTGTCAGAAATAGGATATATGATTCCTGCATCCAGCCACTTTAGAATTTATTTCTTCACCACTTGTTTCACAATGGGATTAAGCCTTCACTGTTGCTCAATAGTCGACTTGCTACCTTCCTCTAGCAGAATTTTATGGATGTAGTACGAATGGTTGATCCCTTTCATATATGCTATAGTCTATCCGATGGCCGATTTGAATTCTCTTAAAATCCTCAAGAGCTTGTCCTCATCACTACCTGAAAGGTTAGATGCAATAATAACAGGCAAAGTAGATACATCACCTAAAAAAACATACCTCAAGTGTTCAGGCAATGGTTTAAGCTCTAATGTAGGTGCTTCCTCAATAGATGGTTTGAGCTTTCCCTCAGCATTCTTAAGATCAGTATTACCAAGATATTCAAACAGCATGTCTAGCTTTCGTTTCCAAGGAGAAGCATTTAGATATTGTAACTGCTCATTGCCTTCCTCATCATCACTGTCAATGTGGCGCCCCAAAACCCGGGGTCAAGAGTCTCGAAAGCCACGCCATCTAAACTCACACAACTCACACTATAATATGTAAATACGCACACTTCACGACCCCACACTTATCACACACACACTTACATGTTATTGTCTTGGAAACGAACCATCATAACTAGAGTAATTATTAACCATCAAGTGATATTTATTATAACCCATAAGTAATTAATCTTACCGGGGAGTGACCTTTAGGTAAGGCTAGTCCGCCGGCCAAATATACGTTTCTTGTTTCTTACCTTACATAAGTCATACTTATAAATAAGCAGAACTGTAAACAACAGAAAACTAATCCAGATTATTCTGACTACCTGTGGTATAGCACCAAACAATCTACGGAACAACTAGCCATTTCCTACCCGTTTCCTGACCGTGGTTCTCATGGCAGGCATCTTGATTCACTGTTGTGTTGTGTCAATTTAAGAAAATAAGTGTGAGCTATAATGCTCAGCATAATAATGTACAGTATGGAAATGACTGTATGATAACATCATATATGATAATTATGTTTTATTCAAAAATAGTTTTACTTGGTGATACACACCTTCTCATGAAAATAATTCTTTAAAGGATTTTAATATCCTGCGAATACCTTAATAGTAATCCCAACACCTAGGCTTGGGTTACGGTATTGCATCATAATTCCAATTGGAAGAATTAGGACATTGGTTGGAGCCACCGCATACGATGATCAGTCGTACTGCGATAAAAGTAACCTTTTCTACTAGTGGAAGGACGAGTTCCTTTTTATTATTGGTTATCACCCTGGCCACATTCGGGCCTTTTCTGTGTCCATCCCTCTCAGGTAAACACTTCGTAGATCCATAGGTACATATTGTACCGTCTCCTACGGAACCAGTAGTCTATCCAATACACGAAGTACTTGGATCCTACCCCTCCCTTGTCCTGTAGGAAATCCTATTGTACCTCGAGAACTCGAACCACATCAAAGTTCCTCCAAGCATTTTGCTTGTTGATAACTTTACTTTATATATATATATGTACTTCTGAAAATTTCGGAGGAATTACTAAGGATGTGAGTTAACCGTTGTCAACAGATAATCAATAAGGAGAAAAGTTTCTCCTTGAAACTATATTCAAAAATATTAATAAGTCGGGATAATATTCACCGACGATCTGAAATTATTCGAATGATATTCCGAAATCAGAAAGTATGTTTTAAATCAGGATCTATGATTTTTAAATCAATAATAAACCATTTAATAAATAATTAAATGATAATCGATAATAATTAAACCTCGAATGAGTTTACTCTCTAAAAGATTTATTTAAAATAATATTCCTCAACTAGTTTGTGTCTACATAATTAATAATCTATAATGATTAATTGAGTTTGAAATAAATCAACGTTGGAGTATACTACTCCCATAATAAAGGAATACATATATAATATTTATTATCCGAACAATAAAATATAGTTGAGGGAATATGATCGTTGGGAAATCGTTTTAATAAAAGTTTGAGGTGTTTTAATGTTTCGTAAGTGGACGACGAGTCCCTTTAAAACCGCACTACTATGGACTTATAACCGTCCTATAATATCTCCGGAATGATTCCCGAGTTTTATTTTAAATCCAGACCGACTCTCGGTCTTATATAATATCTCACGCTTAAAGCAGAATAAATATTTCACGATATATACTATATCGTACAACATCGCTATATTATCGTCGTCGGCTCCGCTTATGGTTTCTTACGATTTCTACTCAGGCGGTCTCGGTTCCGATATTTTTATAAAATTGAGAAATTATTTTTTCACTTGAATTTTTTATGGCTGTTAGGAAACTCAATATGTTACTCTCTGTAAAAATTTCATGATTTATGAACACTATTAAGTCTATCCTTTATATTTTCAAAGTTCGTAATTCGTAGCAGTTTTTGTCGCGTAAATCACTTTTACTAAAACGACCATAACTTTTGATCCGTA
Organism: Apium graveolens; assembly: GCF_009905375.1. Taxonomy (NCBI): domain Eukaryota; kingdom Viridiplantae; phylum Streptophyta; class Magnoliopsida; order Apiales; family Apiaceae; genus Apium; species Apium graveolens. The sequence goes on from NC_133656.1 coordinate 92,354,058, forward strand.
AATCGGAATCAAGCGATTCAAGCGCCTAAACGATCCTAACAATATTTTATATCCTAAACAAAGTTATTTTTCAAGAATATACAGTTTAAAACTTCGGTACTTTCTGCAGAAACTTAAAGTTACGATTTATTGGTTTTAACGAAGTTACGTTTACGATCGGGGTTTCGTTTATGCCCTAACTATTAACACAACCACCAACAATCATCATATCATCATCAACACACAAAATACTATAAAGAACATCATGTTATTGAGGCAACAACAATCAACTTTAAATCTACTTAACTTAATCATCAAGATTTCATCAATAACACCCATTACACTAGGTTTACTACCATATACTAAATGGATCTTAAAAATGAATCTTAAATAAAGTTGGGCCAAAGATTTTTACCTTTCTTGAAAGCTTGAGATGTGTTCTTTAGGATGGCGGAGGCTTGAAAGTGCTTTGTATGATTTTTAGAACCTAAAACCACCATTGAAATCAAGAAACCAAAGAGAGGTTACTATTCACACTATTCACTAGTGAGTTTCTTGAATTTATTCCACCCATCAAACCTTGATAAAAAGAGATGAAAAAATTTTCTTACCTTAGTTTAGTTGCTAGGAGGCTTGAGAACTAATTGGGTGATTTTACAAGAGCTAGAACTTGGAGATTTGAATTTGATTTCTTCCCCTTTTGTATTAGGGCCGAATGGAGCTTCCAAGGGGGGTATTTATACTCCTCTTGGTTGCTTCTCTTGGATGCTTTGATAGGTTGCTTCTAGGAAGGTGAGGTGATATCTTGCACTTGATTTTATTCTTCCTAGTATAGCATTCTAGGTTTATTCTTTGTAGCAAATCTTGGGGACAAATCGTTGTATCTTGCTAGCTTATAAGCTAAACTACAAGGTTAGCTTCCTTAGCACACTATTTTTCTAGCTAGCTTATTCATTCTATGGTTAGCTCACTATTTGATGAAGTAACCATGGTTACTTCCTTACCATGGTTTAGTTAGTGCATTACGTTTATTTAATCGTTTACGCGTTCGCTCGGTTACTTAAACGTTCTTCGTAATACTTACTCATAAATGGTTCGCGATATAATTCCTTTCGTATTTATTCCTTATATTTTTATTTATCCTACTTGAATATAAATCCGTAGGATTTTAATCTCGTAATTATATTGTGATTCCCGTAATCCTCGATAAGTCGTAAATATAGTCATTTTTCAAAGTTCATTTTCTTCGAAAACTAATAGCGTTTATATACACTTATTTGGTACGTATAGTCGTAATATCAATTCCGAAACTCATTTTCTCATGCACTACATAGTGTGGGTTCAAAAGTTTTTCCCGTCTGTCAGGGTTACTATTCATTAAACGTTTTACAAGGTCTCAAAAATTTGAGTTATTACAGTCTTCCTCTCTAACAAGGATTCCGTCCCGGAATCAATTAGAAAATAAGTGGGGATATCTATTCCTCATGGCGTCTTTAAGTTCCCAAGTTGATTTCTCAACATTTTGATTTCTCCATAAGAGCCTAACTAGCTTCACAGTTTTGTTCATCAACACTTGTTCTTTCTGGTCCATTATCCTTACTAGCTGCTCGATGTAGGTCAGGTCTGGTTGTAAATCTACCTGCTCGTACTCTATTACATGTCGTGCATCTGCATGGTACTTCCTTAACATGGACACGTGGAACACGTTGTGTACTTGTTGCAAATTAGGAGGCAAGGCGAGCTCATAAGCTAGAGGTCCAATTCTCCTCAAAATTTCGAAGGGTCCTATGAGTCTGGGACTCAGCTTCCCTTTCTTTCCAAATCTCATCACTTCTTTCCACGAAGATACCTTCAATAACACAGAATCTCCTACTTCATATTCCTTATCTTTCCTGGTCAGGTCGGCGTACTTCTTTTGTCTATCCCAGGCTGCTACCAGTCTTTTCCTGATGAGTCCTACCATTTCTCTGGTCTGCTGGATTAACTCTGGTCCAAATATCTCGTGTTCTCCAACTTCATCCCAACACAGGGGAGAGCGACATCTTCTTCCGTAAAGAGCTTCATACGGGGGCATTCCTATACTAGCGTGATAACTATTGTTGTAAGCAAATTCGATCAGGGGTAAGTGGTCATCCCAATTTCCTTTGAAATCAATGGCACATACTCGTAGCATATCTTCTAGGGTCTGAATAGTCCTTTCGCTTTGTCCATCAGTCTGGGGGTGGTAAGCGGTACTCATGTTTAGCCTGGTGCCTACGTATTCCTGGAAGCTTCTCCAAAATCGAGAATTAAACCTCGGGTCTCTATCTAACACTATGGCTACCGGAACGCCGTGTCTAACTAATATTTCCTTCAATTAAATATCCACCAACTTGTCTACAGTGTATCTTTCGTTAATTGGTAGGAAGTGTGCAGACTTGGTCAATCTATCTATGATAACCCATATGGCATCGTGATTGGTCTTTGTCCTTGGTAAGCCTGTCACAAAATCCATGGCTATATGCTCCCATTTTCATTCCGGAATCTCTAGGGGTCGTAATAGTCCACTAGGTCGCTGATGTTCAGCCTTCACTCTCTGGAATGTCAAGCACTTGCTGGCCCATTCTGCTACTTCTCTCTTTATGTTAGGCCACCAATAATATTCCTTAAGGTCACGGTACATTTTCGTACTTCCTGGGTGGATTGAATATCTAGAGCTGTGCCCTTCGTGCAACAGCTCATCCTTTAACTCTTGCACATTTGGAATCCAGACGCGTACCTCATGATCCCTTTCTCGTCCTTCTCGCATCTTATTTCTTCACCGGTCAAGGTTCCTCTTTCTTCATTCATCTTCTTTTCCTGACATATTCGTATCTTTTTAGCCAGCTCTGGCACTAGCTTACACTCAAATAATCCTTCCGTTCCTTTACTGGTCATTCTCACGTCAATTTCCATCTTCTCAAATTCCTTAATCAACTCCTCCGATGTCATTATCATCTTGAGTCTTTCCTTCCTACTAAGGGCGTCAGCCACCACATTGACTTTACCCGGGTGATACAAAATTTTACATTCGTAGTCTTTTATCAACTCTAACCATCTCCTCTGTCTCATGTTCAGTTCCTTTTGAGTGAAAATATATTTGAGGCTCTTATGGTCAGTGTAGATCTCGCATTTCTCACCGTATAGGTAGTGTCTCCAAATTTTCAGGGCAAACACTATGGCTGCTAATTCTAGATCATGCGTAGGTTATCTGCTCTCATATTCCGTCAATTGTCGAGAGGCATACGCTATAACTTTGCCGTGCTGCATTAGTACACATCCTAATCCTTTAAGTGATGCGTTACTGTATATCACAAACTCTCCCTTTCCATCGGGAAGAGCGAGCACTGGTGCTGATACCAGCCTCCTTTTCAGTTCTTGAAAACTCTCCTCACATTTTTTTGTCCATATAAACTTTTCTGTCTTCCGGGTAAGTCTAGTCAGTGGACCGGCTATCATAGCAAAATCTTGCACGAATCTTCGGTAATATCCTGCTAAACCCACAAAACTCCTAATCTCCATTGGGGTAGTTGGTCTTTCCCAATTGGATACCGCCTCTATCTTGGCAGGGTCAACTAAAACTCCTTTGCTACTCACCACATGTCCTAAAAACTGAACTTCTCTCAACCAAAACTCGCATTTTGAGAATTTGGCATACAATTTCTCATTCCTCATAATTTCTAAGACTATCCTCAAATGTTCTGCGTGTTCTTGCTCTGTCTTTGAGTAGATCAGAATATCATCGATAAAAACTATCACACATATATCCAGGTACTTTTTGAACACTTTGTTCATCAAATTCATAAAGGCTGCGGGTGCATTGGTTAACCCAAATGACATAACTAAGAAATCATAATGTCCATACCTAGTGCGAAAAGCAGTCTTCGATATATCTTCCGGTTTGATTTTCAACTGGTGATATCCTGTTCTCAAATCTATTTTGGAAAAATGTACAGCTCCTTTGAGTTGATCGAATAGGTCATCAATTTTGGGAAGAGGGTACCTATTCTTAATAGTCAGCTTATTCAGCTCTCGATAGTCTATGCATAATCTCATGCTGCCATCCTTTTTCTTTACGAGCAGTACTGGCGCTCCCCATAGCGACACACTGGGCCTTATCATTCCATTATCTAATAACTCTTGCAGTTGAGATGCTAGTTCTTTCATCTCAACTGGGGCTAGCCTATATGGGGCCTTGGATACTGGTGTCGTTCCTGGTGCTAACTCTATAGCGAACTCTATTTCTCGGTCAGGTGGTAATCCTAGTAATTTTCTGGAAACACATCCTCGAATTCGTTTACTATGGGTATGTACTGTATATTAGGGACTTCCTTCTTGGTATCTATCACATAAGCCAAATAGGCTTCGTTACCTTTCCTTAACAATCGTTTTGCCTGAAGCATGGTTATAAATTTATGGTTCTGTCGTTGACCTTTAAACACTACTTCTTTTTCATTCTGCCTCTTATCTTTACTTTCTTCCGTTCACAATCTATTTGCGCTCCATTACTGGATAACCAATCCATTCCTAAGATTACGTCAAATTCTCCTAACGCGAATGGGATTAGGTCGACCTTGAAGATCTTCCCTTCTAATTTCAACTTGCACTTAGGGTGTACTTAATTTACAGGAATTATTTCTTTGTTTGCTATTTCCACTCGTAAGATCTCACGTAAGGGTATGGCATTAAGTTTTAACTTTTTAGCAAAATCTTTAGATATAAAAGACTTGGTTGCTCCCGAATCAAATAGGACATTTGCATGTTCGGAAGTTAACAAAAGGGTACCTGCTATCATGTCAGTATTTCCGACAGCATCCTGAACAGTTAAGTTGAAGGTCCTAGTAGCTGGGGGTCGGTTGGATACAGCTTTGCTCATCCCTGAGGCTGGAGGCTTCAACGTTGGGCAATCTTTCCTCATGTGTCCTTCCTTTCCACATTCGAAACACGTTACATTAGGCGGGGTGCAGCTGTTGGCAAGGTGTCCGATTTGGTCACACCGATAACAACTCATAGAGGCTCTTGTCTGGGTACACACTCCAAGGTGTCTCTTCTTACAGGTTTGACCCTCTGGTATTGGGGCACGTGGTTGGCTATGAAATGTTGCCCTAGATTGTCCGCCACCCTGGCCAACGCTCTCACTCGGGGCCTTTCTAAATCCGGGGCCTTGTGCAGGTTGGGACACCGCTCCCCTGATGAACCTGCTCGGAAGGCTCCTGTTCCCGATTCCTATTCCTTGGCTTCCTATCTTCCTTTTCCTATTTTCCTTTTCCTTCACACTCTGCTCACTGCCAGCTTCAACAATCGAGGCTTTCTGTACTAAGGATGCATAGTCTGCCAGCTCTAACACTGCTACTCGGTTCTGTATCCACTGTTTTAGACTAATCTGAAATCTTCGCGCTTTCTTTTCTTTGGTATTCAGAAACTCAGGCACAAATCTCGACAACTCAGTGAATTTGGCCTCATATTCTGCAACAGTCATCTTATCCTATTTCAATTCCAGAAACCTAATCTCTATCTGGGTTTCCATAAACCTAGGGAAATACTTGTCTAAGAACAGTCGGGTAAATCTATCCCATGGAATCACATCATCAGTTTCTAGGTTTCGCTTGGACTCCCACCAGTAGTTAGCTTCTCCTTTCAGCATATAAGAAGCGAAAATGGTCTTATGTTGTTCCTCAAAACCTAGTATCTCGAAAGATTTTTCTATTCCTTTAAGCCATGCCCGTGCTTCAACGGGGTCGGGAGATCCTAGAAACTCTGGGGGTTTGAGAGATTTGAAGGCTCTAAAGGCAGTAGCTGCAGTCTGTTGGGAAGCATGTGGCTGTGGTGGAATAGGCTGTTGGTTCATATTTGCTCTTAACAGTTCCATAAATTCATTCATGGGGTTTCCTCCCTGATGGGTATCCTCAGCCTCTTCTTCTATATATTCTTCGTCATCATATTCATTATAGTCTAGGTCTTCTTCACTTTCCTCATTCACTATAGGGTCAAGTTCACCTTGTTGTTGGTTAACAGATTCTGCGGGCTGTGCCCTGGTTCCTCTTCTACGGGATGGCATTGTTCTGATAATGAAAATTGGTCAACATAATTATAATTATAACAGTTGGATTATTTTATTCATATATAAGCATGTCATTTATTATCTAACAGGTTTTATAAAGTGCAATAATATAGACATCATTTCTTAATAACTGCTTAGATATATATTAATACGATCTCCCATTTATATCTTGGGGATGAAACAACTAGCCGAGTTCATACATGCCAGATTACAATCTATCACTACTAGACCTGAATACTGAAATGAAAATACATAAGCCGCGTACCCTGAAGGGCTAGGAACGCTATCTACTTCTAGCTGTCCTATCAAAATTGGTGACAAGTTGATAAGTGGCATTTTATACCACTTAGAACGTCTTAAAATAGCTTAAATTGGTGTCTTGAAATCAAGTATTTTGTGTATTTGATGCGTTTTTCTAGTGTTTGTGCATTTCAGGGTATTAGTTGCATTTCGGGGGAGTAATCATCAAGGATAAGCCTTGGCAAGTGTTTAGCATTGTGAGAGGGAAGAGAGAAGCAGATTACAGCGAAGAAACAGAGCAAACTCAGAAAAAATCCAGTAGGGGTCTGAGCGCCCGCTCAGCATAACTTCTTTTGGACAAAATACTAAATGGTATATATGATTGGTCATATAATCATGGTTACATAGATGCTTTTTATGCAAGATTTTTTATTGGGGGAATAAGAGGATTGGCTAAGTTTTTTTTATGATCCTTCGATAAAAAAATTCATTCGGTTCTTTAAATTCCGTGGGTGGTTTCTGAATTATATCAAGCCAGTAAGCAAACGGCGTCTTATTCAAAACCCCAATTATGACATCCCTCCTCTCCCACTTCACACCTCGGGAAAAAAAGAATATTTATTTTAGACTTCTATTTCTGTTTGGCTTCCAACTTCTGTGCTGAGTTTTATGGGACTTCTATATAAGTAGATTTAGAGACGTTTTCACAAGGGGGAATCGTTGTATTAAGCAAGAAGAGAAGGAGATAAGGAAGAAGACCGTTTTAGCACACCGCAACGAAGAGGAAGCATATTTTCTTGTGATTCTTTATTTCGTTGTAACGTTGGATGCTAGTTTTCTTGCTTTTGAACCTATTTACTCTTGTGACGTACTCTGGTTTAATACAATTAGTTTAGTTATTATTCTCCTGTGTTTATTTTATCATGTTCTCATATGAACCCATGATGACGATAAGTGCTATCATGGGCTAATCGTGATCATGGGGTCGTAACGGATTTGCTATGGAATTCTGTAGTTAGTTGTTTAAAACCTTAGTGTGTGATGATTGTATGATATTTAGTATTGGTTGTGCGTATTTGTCTTATGTGCGTCGCGAACATATAAGATAGGGTGTTAATCTCTTGTGAAGCGATGGTAGATCTCGAGATTTAGAACTTGCCATGCTAGCATAGGTTCATGTATGATGTTGCATGATTAGTGGGTAACTCTAACCGTTTTATTTACCCTGTGTAATCAAAAGGAATAACTTGTGCTTAAATCATTATGTTGTCAATTTCTGTAGACATATAGGGACTCAACATAATTGATGCCTATTCAACTTCTATCTTAATTGTGGATGTTTGGTAGAATGGTATTAGTACAATGAAAGTTGGCTTTTATCAGTTTCGTGTTATTCGATTAATATCATCACTATTGCATGCTAAGGGTAATAACAATGACTATTGAAGGAAGTAGTAATGAAGTTGTGATCTCATGAGTGTTTTAATATTATTAATTCGAAGTGTTAATTAAGTGGTTAATTGTAGTTAATAATTAGTCAACAATTTGAAGTGTTATTGTCTTAACATTGAGAAGTAAATATACATTGGTGAATGAGTTTAATTGAACATAATTAGTCTAAGTCTTTGTGGGAACGAACTAGAAAGTATTCTATATTACTTGCGAACGCGTATACTTGCGTGAATATTAGCGCATGTTTTTGCCCTAACAAGTTTTTGGCGCCGCTGCTGGGGACTCGGCGTATTTGTTTAGTTTATGTACTTACCATCATTGGTCGTTAGGACTCAGTGATTAAGACGTTTTTGTTACTTATTGTTTTCGGTTGTGTTTCAGGTACTTTTGCGAGCGTTTATGCAAACTCGTTCTCGTACTCGCAAGAGGACTTTAGATACAGCTGAGGAGACAGACGAAGTTCTTGATATTTCGGAGAAGATAGATTTTGAAGATTTGGATTCAGGAAGTGAGCAGAAAGAACCAGTAATCATGGGTGATCGTATTGTTCCGGCCGATCCAGCTCTTATGGACTTTTCTCGGCCTAAAATTGATGACATTCAGTCAAGCATTCTTCATCCGACTATTCAAGCTAACACCTTTGAAATCAAGCCGGGCACTATTCAAATTGTGCAGAATTCTGTTTCTTTTGGAGGAGCTGCGACTGAAGACCCCAACATGCACATAAGGAATTTTGTCGAGATCTGCAGTACTTTCAAATATAATGGCGTGACTAATGAGGCTATCAAGCTGAGGCTTTTCCCATTCTCACTGAGGGACAAAGCTAAGGACTGGTTACATTCTGAACCAGCTGGGTCCATCACTACTTGGCAAGATCTTGCGCAAAAGTTTCTAGTGAAATTTTACCCAATGGCAAAGACTGCTGCTATGAGGAATGCTCTTACTCCGTTTGCGCAGCAACCTACAGAATCTATGTGCGAAGCTTGGGAACGCTACAAGGAAATGTTGAGGAAGTGTCTACATCATGGAATGCCCGATTGGATGGTGATCACTGGTTTCTATAATGGTTTGGGGGCCCAATCTCGACCCATGCTCGATGTAGCAGGTGGAGGCGCCTTGTGGGCCAAAAGCTATACTGAGGCTTATAATCTTATCGAGACTATGGCTGCAAATGAGCATCAAAACCCAACTCAGAGGATGATGCCTGGGAATGTAGCAGGTATTCTGGAAGTCGATGCAGCCACCGCTATTACAGCGTAACTCCAAGCACTGTCTATGAAGGTCGATTCTCTAGCTACCCATGGAGTCAAACAAATAGCTATGGTTTGCGAGCTTTGTGCAGGTTCTCATACTACGGATCAGTGTTCTCTTGTCAGCGAATCTATTCAGTATGTGAACAATTATCAGTGACAACAGCAGCCTATGCCAGCTACTTATCATCCTAACAACAGAAATCATCCAAATTTCAGCTGGGGTAATAATCAGAATGCTATTCAGCCACCATATCAGCAAGGTGTGAGTAAACAGTTCAATTCACCTGGATTCCAGCAACCACAGCAGTATGCTCAAAGGCAATCATATCCTTAATAGGGAAGTGCAGCTGCACCTACTAGTGCTAATTTTGAGGAACTTAAGCTGTTGTGCAAAAGTCAGGCGGTTTCTATCAAGAACTTGGAAAATCAAATCGGTCAAATAGCTAATGCAGTGCTCAATCGTCAGCCTGGAACACTTCCCAGTGACACGGAAGTACCTGGCAGGAAGGAAGCTAAAGAGCAAGTCAAGGCTATTACCTTAAGGTCTGGGAAAGTTGCTGATGCTGAAAAGGCAAAAGAAGGAGAAGTTGAAGTTAAAGATGAAGAAGCTAAGCAAAAGGAGAAAGCGGAGGAACCAAGGAAGACTACTGTTGAAGACACTCTGCCTGAGGGTAATACAGGGGAAAAACAGCTCTATCCTCCACCACCTTTCCCTAAGAGATTGCAACAACAAAAGCTGGATAAGCAGTTCGGTATGTTTCTGGAGGTGTTCAAGAAACTTCACATCAATATACCTTTCGCTGAGGCTCTGGAGCAAATGCCTAGTTATGTGAAGTTTATGAAGAGTATTCTTTCTAGGAAGGTGAAACTGGATGACCTTGAGACCGTTTCTCTAACGGAAGAATACAGCACTGTGCTGCAGCAAAAGTTACCTCCAAAGCTTAAAGATCCAGGTAGCTTCACCATTCCTTGCACCATTGGCAAGTTGTCGTTTGACAAGTGCCTTTGTGATTTGGGAGCAAGCATCAATCTGATGCCGTTGTCGATCTTTAAAATGTTGGATTTGCCTGATCCAAAACCCACCTACATGTCTCTACAATTGGCTGATCGTTCTATTACTTACCCAAGGGGCATAGTGGAGGATGTGCTAGTCAAGGTGGATAAGCTCTTCTTTCCTACAGACTTTGTTATTCTGGATTTCGAAGAAGATAAGAAGATTCCCATAATTTTGGGAAGACCTTTCTTGGCTATTGGCCGTACCTTGATAGATGTGCAGAAAGGTGAACTTACTATGCGGGTGCCGGATCATGATGTGACCTTCAATGTATTCAAAGCAATGAAATTCCCTACAGATGATGAGGAGTGCTTAAAAGTTGATGTGATTGATTCTGCGGTTACTTCAGAACTCGATCATATGCTAATGTCTGATGCATTAGAAAAGGCCTTAGTGGGGGATTTTGACAGTGATGATGAAGATGGCAATGAGCAATTATAATATCTTAACGCTTCTCCCTGGAGGCAAAATTTGGATATGCCATTTGAATCTCTTGGTACTTCTGACCTCAAGAACGCTAAAGGAAGGCTCAAACCATCAATTGAGGAAGCACCTACCTTGGAGCTTAAGCCATTACCTGAACATTTGAGGTATGCTTTTTTAGGTGATGCATCTACTTTACCTGTTATTATTGCATCTGACCTTTCAGGTAGTGAGGAGGACAAGCTCTTAAGGATTTTGAGAGAATTCAAATCAGCTATTGGATGGACCATAGCAGACATCAAAGGGATCGACCCTTCATACTGCATGCATAAGATTCTGCTAGAGGAGGGTAGTAAGCCAACTGTTGAGCAGCAGCGCAGACTTAATCCTATCATGAAGGAGGTGGTGAAGAAAGAAATTCTGAAATGGCTGGATGCAGGCATCATTTATCCTATTTTCGACAGTTCTTGGATGAGCCCCGTGCAATGTGTGCCTAAGAAAGGAGGTATCACTGTGATAGCAAATGAGAAGAATGAGCTCATCCCTACTCGAACAGTTACAGGATGGAGAGTATGCATGGACTACCGAAAGTTGAACAAGGCCACGAGGAAGGATCACTTCCCTCTTCCATTTATTGATCAGATGCTTGACAGATTGGCTGGTCATGAGTATTATTATCTTCTGGATGGTTACTCAGGGTATAATCAGATTTGTATTGCACCAGAGGATCAAGAAAAGACTACCTTCACTTGTCCATTCGGCACGTTTGCTTTTCGCAGAGTTTCGTTTGGGTTATATGTCGCACCGACCACTTTTCAGAGATGTATGATGGCTATAATCTCTGACATGATTGGGAAAAATGTTGAGGTGTTCATGGACGACTTCTCCGTCTTTGGACATTCGTATGATGAATGTTTGAATAATCTTCGTGTCGTGCTCAAAAGGTGTGTGAAAACTAATTTGGTTCTCAATTGGGAAAATGTCATTTTATGGTGCGTGAGGGCATTATTCTTGGGCATAAGGTCTCTAGCAAGGGTCTTGAAGTGGATAAAGCCAAGGTGGGAGTCATTGAAAATCTTCCACCACCTATTTCTGTGAAAGGAATCCGTAGTTTTCTTGGTCATGTGGGTTTTTATCGGTGCTTCATCAAGGACTTTTCGAAGATATCTAAACCGTTGTGCAACTTGCTGGAGAAAGATGTGCCTTTCAAATTTGATGATGAATGTTTGACGGCATTCGAGACTCTTAAGAAGAGTTTAATCACTGCACCAGTTATTACAGCACCAGATTGGACAGAGCCTTTTGAGATGATGTGTGATGCGAGTGATTATGCGGTAGGTACAGTTCTTGGGCAGCGCAAGAATAATCTCTTTCATGTGGTCTACTATGCTAGCAAGACCTTAAACGGGGCCCAAATGAACTACACCACTACTGAGAAGGAGCTCTTGGCCATAGTCTTTGGTTTCGAGAAATTTCGATCTTATCTGCTTGGGACAAAAGTGACAGTATTCACTGATCATGCGGCCATTCGCTATTTGGTTTCCAAGAAAGATTCAAAGCCAAGACTCATTCGTTGGGTGCTCTTACTTTAGGAATTTGAGTTAGAGATCAAGGATCGGAAAGGTACTGAGAATCAAGTAGCTGACCATCTTTCTAGATTGGAGAATCCCGAGTCTACTTCACAGGATAAGACATTGATCAACGAGTCTTTTCCAGATGAGCAGTTGTTCGCAGTTCAGGAGGACGAGCCATGGTTTACAGATATTGTAAACTATCTTGTCAGCAATATAATGCCTCCTAATTTGACCTGAGCTCAAAAGAAGAAGTTTCTGCATGAGGTGGAGTGGTATATGTGGGATGAACCATACTTGTTTAGACAGGGAGCTGACCAGATCATCAGGAGATGTATCCCATTCTGTGAGATGGAGGGGATATTACGAGACTGTCACTCCAAAGTTTATGGTGGACACTATGGTGGTGAGAAGATGGCAGCTCGTATTCTGCAAGCAGGTTTTTTCTAGCCTACTTTGTTTAAGGATGCTCATCAGTTTGTTTTAAGGTGTGATCGTTGCCAACGAGTGGGAAATTTGACGAGAAAGGATGAAATGCCGTTAAATGTGATGCTTGAAGTCGAGGTCTTTGATGTTTGGGGAATCGATTTCATGGGGCCTTTTGTCTCATCCTGCTTAAATCAGTACATCTTGCTGGCAGTGGATTATGTCTCAAATGGGTAGAAGTCAAAGCTCTACCGACAAATGATGCAAAGGCAGTGTTGAATTTTCTTCATAAGCAGATCTTCACAATGTTTGGAATGCCTCGGGTAATCATAAGGGATGAAGGGTCGCATTTCTGCAACCGTAAGTTCACTTCTATGATGCAGTGTTATAATGTGAATCATCGAGTTGCTACTACCTATCATCCGCAAACAAATGGTCAAACGGAAGTGTCTAACAGAGAGATCAAGCACATTCTAGAGAAGGTTGTTGGTTCGTCAAGGAAGGATTGGTCTTTAAAGCTCGATGAAGCTGTTTGGGCTTACAGAACAGCATACAAAACTCCACTTGGTATGTCCCCGTTTCAACTGGTGTGTGGTAAGGGATGTCATTTACCTGCGAAGCTTGAGCATAAGGCCTATTGGGCGTTGAAAAAGTTGAACCTGGATCTAGATGCAGTTGGTAAGAAGAGAATGCTTCAGCTTAATGAAATTGATGAATTTCGACTCCAAGCGTACGAGAATAACAAAATGTACAAGGAAAAGGTGAAGAGGTGGCACGATAGGAAGCTACATCCTAAGTTATTCGTGCCGGGGCAACAAGTTCTATTATTCAACTCTCGTCTCCGACTTTTTCCTGGGAAGTTGAAATCAAGGTGGTCTGGGCCTTTTATTGTCAAAATTGTGTTTCCACATGGAGTGGTGGAGATTTTTGAGAATGATCTGGACCAAGCATTCAAGGTTAATGGTCACCGTTTGAAGCACTACTATGGGGACACGGCAAACCGAGAAGTGGTTAGTGCCGTTTTGTTGTCAACTTGAGGAAGGAACGCAACGTCAAGCTAATGACGAGAAAGAAGCGTTGCGTGGGAGGCAACCCATGATTTGTTGTTACAGGAACCCTTAGAAGTTAATAACCTATCCAAAACCACAAAAAAATCAGAAAAACCGGGCTTTAAAAAAAAATTTTTTGCAGTGAATCCTGAGCGCCCGCTTAGCTCTGCTGAGCGACCGCTCAGCAAGCTGAGCGCCCGCTCAGCAAGCTGAGCGCCCGCTCAGCTTTGTTGAGCGACCGCTCAGGGGTCGGCTGCCAGAAATTTTTTTTAAGTCGATAAAAATCCAAAAAAAATCAGAAAATTAAAACACAAAATTCAACCCATAAAACCCACGACCTATTCCCCATTTTCCCATGATTTTTACCTATAAACCCACTCCTATTCAAATTCTACCCTAATCCATTCCCTATATATACATACACCTATCCCACATATGTCCCACACAACTTCTACACTCAAACTCTCTCCCAAACACAAAAACACAATTCTCAAGCACTTTTATTCAGATTCAATGGCACCCAAGAGAGCAAGGACTATTGATAGCAGCAGCACTGTGCCTACGGCTGATTCTTCAAGGGGTACTGCTGCGAGGCCTCGGTTGAATGACAGAGCCGCGGAGGAGGAGTACACTAGGATTTTGGGGAAGCCGATTCTGAAGGAGAGGGGATTTTTACCATCGGGGAGGGATGGTGAGTTGCTACCGATGATTGCAGAGAAGGGATGGATAGCTTTTTGTGAGTCACCTGAAGCAGTGCCTATGAGTGTGGTTCGCGAGTTCTATGCGAATGCGAAGTCCGAGAAGAATGGATTTTCTGTGGTCCGGGGGATGACGGTTGATTATCACCCAGCGGCGATTCGCCGTGTGATTGGACAGAGAGAGAGGAAGCCCACGGAGGAGAACTGGAACGAGAAGACTGCTGAGGATTTTAACTTGGATTTGATTTGAGCTACTCTCTGTAGGCCGGGCACAGTATGGACTTTCAAGACTGGAACTAATGAGTATCGTCACTTTCCGGCGATCGCAATGAACAGGTATGCCCGTGCATGGAATGCGTTTATTTAAGCTAATATTCTGCCGTCTTCGCATGCACATGAGGTCACAGTTGAGAGAGCACAGTTGTTGTGGGGAATTTTGAATGAGGAGCACTATGTGGACCTCAGTGAGTTCATCTACCAAGGAATTCTGAAGTTTTTGAGGGGAGCTAAGCACATGAACATCCCTTATGCATCCACGGTTATGAAGCTTTGCCGAGCAATGGGAGTGAACTGGCCGTCTCATGAGCAGTTGTAGTTGCCGGCCGCTTCTATTGATTCTGGGACTCTGAATGGGATGCAGGAGTGGACCGGTGGTGAGCCCGAGGAGCATGGGCTGGGTTATCGTCTTCCAGGAGGGCGTCCAGCACGAGGTGCTACTATGGCAAGGCCGAGGCGTGATGAGGCTGGTTCTTCGAGAGCTCAGGAGGGTGCTGGGATGGCTGATGCCCAGTATAGGAGGCTGTCACGAAGGATGGATGCTATGTATGAGACACAGAGTAGGTTTGCTCAGGAGCTCACCCACCCTTGCGCTAGGGACTGCTTTTTGAGGCCTTGGAGCTGACATCCAGTGGCCAGTTTTTGGTGAGGACTCTACGTATCCGCCGCCTGATACTCCACCCACTGAGGGTGATGATGATGATGACTCTGAGTAGGTATACCCTGTGTTTCTTTCTACTACCTTCACTGGGGACAGTGAAGATTTTAAGTTTGGGGGTGGTAGTTAAGGAATATTTTGTGTGTGTGTCATATAACTGCATATTCATGATAGTTTAGTTCATATAGTTGCATAATTTTTTGCCATATAGTTTTTTTTTTATTTTATTTATAGCTTTATTTATTTATCATGTCATGTAGCTCATGCATATGCCATGATCCCTTTTGGGATGATTTACCGACTAATTTGTGATGTTGATGCGAGTTTAGTGATAGCATTAAAGTGACGTTGAGTCATGTAGGTTGATATGCATGCAAGAAGCACTTGTATTTTCACTAAGTCTTAGAGAATGCTTAAGGACTTGACTGTTGTTATGATCTGATTGTTTTCGAGGTTAATCTATATATTATGCTTAGAATTTTATAATAGGTTCTTAGTGATAAAGGCATGAAAAAGGAAAAAATGGAGTAAAAAATGGAATTCATTGCTAAGTGTGGCTAGGCATCAAATGGCTAGTAGCCGGCTCGTATGTTTCTGCGAGTAGTCTAGGGTTGAGCAAGATGGAGCGAAACGCACTTACTCAGAAATTTTGAAAAAAAAAAGAAAAAGAAGAAAAAAATAGAAAAAAATGGAAAATGAAAAAAAAGAGTATGTGTGTATGTATAATTGATCACGAGTGGGCTCTTTGGTATTCGAGTTATTAAGTTCTTAGGGGACTTTGTGCCTAGTGACCTAAGGCTTTTAGAGTCTGGGATCCGCTAACCTAATGCTCGCTACATGGATACCATTGTATAAGTCTTTTGTGGACCTCACTCATTGCACGGTCAAATAAGCATTATTGTTATGAATAAAAAGCATGATTCCGTGATAAGCTCCAGAATTCTTGTAGTGTTATAAGTCACTTTGTGCCTAGAATTTTTATTCTTTGTATAATCATGTGATTCCCTTGATGATAGTTGAGTCATAATAATTGATTTAGTTCCGAAGCATATCTGTTAAGCATCTGCACACACCACGTTTCTGGCTGTATATTTGTTTGCATGATTTGATATCTCTTTAGTCGCCTAATTGCATTTGTTGAGATGTTGTAAGTTGGTTGGTCTGGTCGAAGTAAGGGGGATCGCTGCATTTCATATAGATTGTATTCATGCATGTTTTTATTTGTTTTTGAGTCTGTGACGCTTGAGGACAATCATCGATTTAAGTTTGGGGGTGTGATAAGTGACATTTTATACCACTTAGAACGTCTTAAAATAGCTTAAATTGGTGTCTTGAAATGAAGTATTTTGTGTATTTGCTGTATTTTTCTAGTGTTTGTGCATTTCAGGGTATTAGTTGCATTTCAGGGGAGTAATCATCAAGGATAAGCCTTGGAAAGTGTTTAGCATTGCGAGAGGGAAGAGAGAAGCAGATTACAGCGAAGAAACAGAGCAAACTCAGAAAAAATCCAGTAGGGGTCTGAGCGCCCGCTCAGCTATGCTGAGCGGCCGCGCAGGAAGCTGAGCGCCCACTTAGCTATGCTGAGCGGCCGCGCAGGGTCAGGAAAAAAAGAATATTTATTTTATACTTCTATTTCTGTTTGGCTTCCAACTTCTGTGTAATCTGAGTTTTATGGGACTTCTATATAAGTAGATTCAGAGACGTTTTCACAAGGGGGAATCATTGTATTAAGCAAGGAGAGAAGGAGATAAGGAAGAAGACCGTTTTAGCACACCGCAACGAGGAGGAAGCATATTTTCTTGTGATTCTTTATTTTGTTGTAGCGTTGGATGCTAGTTTTCTTGCTTTTGAACCTATTTACTCTTGTGACGTACTCTGGTTTAATATAATTAGTTTAGTTATTATTCTCTTGTGTTTATTTTATCATGTTTTCATATGAACCCATGATGACGATAAGTGCTATCATGGGCTAATCGTGATCATGGGGTCGTAACGGATTTGCTATGGAATTCTGTAGTTAGTTGTTTAAAACCTTAGTGTGTGATGATTGTATGATATTTAGTATTGGTTGTGCGTATTCGTCTTATGTGCGTCGCGAATATATAAGATAGGGTGTTAATCTCTTGTGAAGCGATGGTGGATCTCGAGATTTAGAACTTGCCATGCTAGCATAGGTTCATGTATTATGTTGCATGATTAGTGGGTAACTCTAACCATTTTATTTGCCCTGTGTAATCAAAAGGAATAACTTGTGCTTAAATCATTATGTTGTCAATTTCTGTAGACATATAGCGACTCAACATAATTGATGCCTATTCAACTTCTATCTTAATTGTGGATGTTTGGTAGAATGGTATTAGTACAATGAAAGTTGGCTTTTATCAGTTTCGTGTTACTCGATTAATATCATCACTATTGCATGCTAAGGGTAATAACAATGACTATTGAAGGAAGTAGTAATGAAGTTGTGATCTCATGAGTGTTTTAATATTGTTAATTCGAAGTGTTAATTAAGTGGTTAATTTTAGTAGTTAATTGTAGTTAATAATTAGTCAACAATTTGAAGTGTTATTGTCTTAACATTGAGAAGTAAATATACATTGGTGAGTAAGTTTAATTGAACATAATTAGTCTGAGTCTCTGTGGGAACGAACTAGAAAGTATTCAATATTACTTGCGAACGCGTATACTTGCGTGAATATTAGCGCGTGTTTTCGCCCTAACACAAGTCACCCAGCCTTCTTCAAGGTCTATATCTAGTCACTAGTCTCTCAGTCACTATCACTGCGAGTGAGGTCACACACCCTCCTTATCGCTCCTGCAATCATCAGCTTTGCATCAACTACCGGATGTATCCGCCCACTGATGTCATCCTCATCTGAACCCTGGTACGGAGCTCGATCCCATCGATCTCTCTGTGGGCTATGGCTGGGGAAGCAGCTCTGAAATCTCCCGGGTATCCTAGTCGGGTGGCTCTCTCAGCTGTCAGTTCCTGGCATAACTCCGCAATGCGAGCAGATGCCGCAGTGATCTCAGCATTAAGCTGACCCACTATCCAGTCGTGTACGGCTACATGCATGGTCGCCGGTGGTGGTAGAGGTGAATCTGGGTCACTAGAGGATATGTTATGAACCTCGTGGAACTGTGCGCGTATCGCCTCCTCATCATCATCATCAGTATAGAACATAGGGCTCTGAATCCCTGGGGGTGGTGTAGGAGAGCGAATAGCCTGGTGAGGGTACATCTCTACATCTCTCCAGACTACGCCATTAGCTATGGGGACAGGAAGCTCAGTCTCCTCCTCTAGGACATCCTCAGTAGGGTCATCATCTAAATCATCAATGGGTGGGCTCTCTGGCTCGGGAATAGGGTCACACTCAGGAATCATGACATTATCAACATGATCAACCTCCCTCCTAGGCTCCACTGGTACCTGACATAATAGGCAAGGTGTTACTAACTTAGAGTTGGAATTGCCTTGAGGGTAAAACGGTCAAGACTACCCATGTAGCCCGACGACAAACTCGACTTGAGCTATAATTGATTATTTTATTATTCTTATGTCTACGTATTTTATGTCCTATCATTCCAAGATTTGATAACCTAAGGCTCTGATACCATTTCTCTGGCGCCCCAAAACCCGGGGTCAGGAGTCTTGGAAGCCACGCCATCTAAACTCACACAACTCACACTACAATATGTAAATACTCACACTTCACGATCCCACACTTATCACACACACACTTACATGTTATTGTCTTGGAAACGAACCATCATACCTAGAGTAATTGTTAACCATCAAGTGATATTTATTACAACCCAAAAGTAATTAATCTTACCGGGGAGTGACCTTTAGGTAAGGGTAGTCCGCCGGCCAAATATACGTTTCTTGTTTCTTACCTTACATAAGTCATACTTATAAATAAGCCGAACTATAAACAACTGAAAACTAATCCAGCTTATTCGGACTACCTGTGGTACAACACCAAACAATCTACGGAACAATTGGCCATTTCCTACCTGTTTCTTGGCTGTGGTTCTCATGGCAGGCATCTTGATTCACTGTTGTGTTGTGTCAATTTAAGAAAACAAGTGTGAGCTATAATGCTTAGCATAATAATATACAGTATGGAAATGACTGTATGATAACATCATATATGATAATTATGTTTTATTCGAAAATAGTTTTCCTTGGTGATACACACCTTCTCATGAAAACAATTCTTTAAAGGATTTTAATATCCTGCGAATACCTTAATAGTAATCCCAGCACCTAGGCTTGGGTTACGGTATTGCATCACAATTCCAATTGGAAGAATTAGGACATTGGTTGGAGCCACCGCATACGATGAAATCCTATCGTACCTCGAGAACTCCCTTGTCCTTTAGGAAATCCTATCGTACCTCGAGAACTCCCTTTTGGGTATTTTTGATTCTAGGGTTGTTTGACTGAATTGATTGTATATATAACTTCGTATGATTGTTTATAGTTGATTTCCACCATCGATTTCATCAGAGTATAACTAGGAAGTATAATTCGATTTCTAGGGTTCTAAATGATTTTTGAATTAATCGTTTTGATTTTTGAATGATCTGAGGTATGTATAATGTTAGGGCTTAGATTACACGAGTGTAAGCATCAAATTGGTGTATTAAAATCACATTTTCATATACAAATTAGTTAAATCAATATGTGGCCGGAAAATTTCTGATTTTGGTCGGAGAATAGAATCCTGGAATGATTTTTGTTATTTGATGATTGATTCTTGTTATGGATATTGTTTAGAATCAAAACCCTGTAGAAACGAGCCCAATACGTATTGATTTTAGTCGAATTCGCCGTTGCCGGAATTTGGAGAAGGTCGTCGGACTTCTCCGATGTTTCGCCGGAGAAGACGGCTTCCTGATCGTTCCTGGTGATTAGAAGCAGGTATGTGTTGCCATGTTGTTACTGAACAGAATCACAAACAAACCGGAGCAAAGCAGAACCAGTGTGGCTGGATTAAACTCCCCAGAAACCGGCCAAAAACCACCGGAATCTGGGTTCATACAACCCGACCCGGTGGAGTTCTTCTCGACCCGGTCATTTGACCCGGGTTCGATCCCGCTTTTCCCAAACCCCAATCCTGAAAGTTGTTTGTGAATTTTTGTTTCAAAAATAATTCAAAAAAATTCTATTTTTAATTTCTAAAATTCATTATTATATCTGAAAATTATTTTTAATTCTAAAATAAATCTTAATTATTTAATTAATTAATTTTAATTGATAATTAATTAGTCAATTAATTTAAATATTAATTGATTAATTAATTTAATTAGTTATTAATTAATTTTAATTTATTATTTAATTGGATTTAATTATTTAAAATTGATTTAAAAATTCGGAAAAATAGTTTTGAGCTTTAAAATATTATTTTAAATTATTTTTAAGGCTCGATAATTATTATAAAATGATTTTAAAGTCTTATTCGAGTATTCGAACCCCATTATTTAATTATGAAATGATTCGGAGACCCGTTTAATTCCGAAAAATGTTCAAAAAAATAAATCAACCGTTCGTCCGTTTAATATGAAACGAACGGCTCTAGACTCAGAAAAATATTTTGCTTCTATTAAAAATATTTTGGAGACCCAAATTCCTTTGTATCTAAAGGACGTTTGTTTTATGGATCATTGGGAGTCAATAATTGATCGATAAAATATTCTTTTTGACCCAATTTCAATTCTAAACATATCGAGACATATCTTTTGACAATTCAACTTATGTGCTCCATGAATTATGTGATTATGTGTTATGTGGATAATATAATTGCATGCCCTATGTGTACGTATTATGTGAATAATGAGTCAACATGTCTTTTAAACGTTATATGAATGAGATGTGATTCATATATATTAATATCGGTCGGGTAGACGATAGGGATAATTGTATAGACTAGTCAATTATATATTGTCAGTTCATTGAATAGTATTATTTGTGATAGATGCACATAGTGCGAGACGTTCAAAGCCAGATAGAGATTGTAGAAGTAAAGCCTGATTGCGTGTAATAATGAAACGAGTGGATTCAGAATAAAGATAAACCTAAGAAGATAGATAATAAGAAAAGTCAAGTAGCCTGTCAAGGGAGATACAAATGCAACATGACTGAGTGATATGGAAGCTAGTTAAAGATCAGATGATTATCAATTGAGGCAAGTATTCGTAACCTTTCTCTTTAAATACTGCAAATATTTATTCGCTCATATTCTAAGTTCAGAATAGTTAACTGTTTTATATTTCGCTGGAATTACTCTTATTATGCCAGTTCTTTTCATTATTGTTCCTATAATTCGATTGCTCTCTTGAGCAAATACCCATTCGGTCGGGTTATTTGCGAACCCTAATTTGGGATGCTTTGAATTCAAAATGATTTGATATCAAAATACTCTACGAGCTGGACGATTGCTATTAGGACCAGTGATAAGCTGGATCCTGTGGGTCAGGGATGAACCAGACCCTTAGGCCATAGTTGCCTGGGTACCCCATATGTTGGTTGGGTCTATGCAGTTGGGTATAAATCCGCACTATCTCCTGACTGATCAGCAGGTTATAGTGCATATGTTGGTTTCTAGTGTCCAGTCTAATTTATTGTTGATCGCCATTAACGGCATTCCTTCCCGAATAGTTCATAATTACAAATTTTAAAAAGATGAAATATTGAAACAATCACTGTGCATTTACAGAAAAATGTGATTTATGATTAAAGGCCAATGAGGGCCGATGTTTTGTTTGCTCAACTATTTAAATATGTAAAGACGTTTTTAAAATCATTCAACAATCATTTCTAGGAGTTTTCTGACCTGATACCTGGAAACCATTTATGATACTTGCTGGGCATTTTTGGCTCACTCTTGCTTTCTGAACTCTTATTTCTTTCAGTATCAAATGAGGATAAAAGTGAATAGCTTTAACAGACAGCAAAAGTGGTGAGATTCCAGTTAAAGAAATTTGGAGGCGTCATAGTGATCAATACAAGGAAAGTAGTAATAAGGTAATGAAATTATATTTAGATAGTGTAAATTTTAGAAGGTTAAATTATTATTTCATACTATAACCTGTAAGCGATCATGATTATGAGGGGTTATCTGTAAATTTTATTTTAATATACAGTTTTTTATTATTATCTAAAGTTGTGTAGTGACACCCAATCCTGACCCCGAATTTGGGGGCGTCATAGTTGGTATCAGAGCTACAGGTTATTGGTCACTGAAATAAGAATAGGTGAGGGTAAGATAGTAGTGATAGGTCATATGAGATAGGAAAAGACCCTAGGCATATTCTTTTTAAGCTCGAATCGAGTGCGAATGAGGATTAGCAGGTTAAATTACAGAATTGATAAGCCAGGATGGTTGAGAAAAGGTAAGGCGAATATCATAATGCTATAGGTATATTGAGTTCTCCGATCCTCCAGTAATGAGGAATCGATAGAATGACGGAGACTGGATATGCTACCCTAAGTTTCATGCGGTTTTAAAGAAGATGCGAATGAGTTTTGTGAGAATTTCGCGAAAGAGAAGCTAGGTGAGTTTTGGGTACGATTTAACTTAGGATTAGGTAGTAGGACGAGCATCACGTTGGAGGCAACAAGTTGATGGAAGCTGATGAAGAACCAACGTTGCACGTTTCGAAGGCAGCACCGCTACGAGAAGATTCCTATCACTTATCGGGGGCTGCGCAAGGAATGATATCTACCTTACTAAGTATAGGTAAGACTAGCAAGAAGATGCGACCCTATCTATAGACCGAACATCGAGTTGCATGCATGGTTGCAAGCATAACGTTAAGGACGATGACAAGAATGTCAAAGACAATACTAAATGTCAGTGTTGTGGTGGAATTGCGAGTAAATGATATACAATAGTAAATGGAACTTCATCGATTATGAAGTGCGAGCAAAATCCAAGGAATAATAGAAGATGTACCAAAATGGAAAGACCCTTATATGGGCATTCTTTTAATTAGATATTACATTAGTGGATCAAGAGAGTAGCAAGTAACTTATATAGTAATGACGACCAAATATTTAATTTTCAAAATTTTAAAATGAGATTTCGGAGAAGATTTCCTTAATCAACTTTCAGAAGATTTTTGTATGAAATAAGTTTTACACTTTGGTTGTCGAATTACTATTAAAGTTCTTGTTATTATAACAGAAAATGACCTAAAAAGAAAAATGGATATAGACTCAGTGTTGTCAGATTGAAGGATTAAGTGGACCCCCCAGCAGGGAGAAAGTTTAAAGTTTTCGTGTAGGATGAGGGTAATCTTTGTTAAAATAATACCAACAATTGAATGAAAATGTTATTTAACCAATTCATGAAATTATTAAAATTTAACGAGAGTCGTAATTTGAACAGACAGCGGATGACTGAAGGAAATGGAAGAATCTTCCAGATAATTGGAGAATAATAGTATTCCTATCGACAGAATTGAGACGTTGCGGGATCGACTGTTATCCTATGTGGCATAAAGGAAATCAGAATTAAAAATTATAAATTTTGTAAGAACGCAATTACGATCAAATCATTAAAGCATTTGATGTGGAGGCATTTCCAAACGACATTTTGAAAATATAGTGTGGCCTAAATTGTGAATCTCTTATTCAACTAGGTTCTGAAGGCATAATTAGGTGAAGCGTGGAAGGTGATCAACATCGACTTGTTTCTTACCTTAAATAAGTCATACTTATAAATAAGACGAACTATAAACAACTGAAAAATAATCCAGCTTATTCTGACTACCTGTGGTACAGCACCAAACAATCTGCGGAACAACTGGCCATTTCGTACCCGTTTCCTGGCTGTGGTTCTCATGGAAGGCATGTTGATTCACTATAATGTTGTGTCAATTTAAGAAAACAAGTGTGAGCTATAATGCTCCGCATAATAATGTACAGTATGGAAATGACTGTATGATAACATCATATATGATAATTATGTTTTATTCAAAAATAGTTTTCCTTGGTGATACACACCTTCTCATGAAAACAATTCTTTAAAGGATTTTAATATCCTGCGAATACCTTAATAGTAATCCCAGCACCTAGGCTTGGGTTACGGTATTACATCACAATTCCAATTGGAAGAATTAGGACATACGTTGGAGTCACCGCATACGATGATCAGTCATACTGCGATAAAATTAACCTTTTCTACTAGTAGAAGGATGATTTCCTTTTTATTATCGGTTATCACCCTGGCCGCATTCGGGCCTTTTCTGTGCCCATCCCTCTCAGGTACACACTTCGTAGATCCATAGGTACATATTGTACCGTCTCCTACGGAACCAGTAGTCTATCAAATACACAAAGTACTTGGATCCTACCCCTCCCTTGTCCTTTAGGAAATCCTATCGTACCTCGAGAACTCGAACCACATCGAAGTTCCTCCAAGCATTTTGCTTGTTGATAGCTTTACTTTATATATATATGTACTTCTGAAAGTTTCGGAGGAAGTACTAAGGATGCGAGTTGACCGTTGTCAAAGATAATCAATAAGGGGGAAAAGTTTCTCCTTGAAACTATATTCAAAAATATTAATAAGTCGGGATAATATTCACCGACGATCTGAAATTATTCGAATGATATTCCGAAATCAGAAAGTATGTTTTAAATCAGGATCTATGATTTTTAAATCAATAATAAACCCTTTAATAAATAATTAAATGATAATCGATAATAATCAAACCTCGAATGAGTTTACTCTCTAAAAGATTTATTTAAAATAATATTCCTCAACTAGTTTGTGTCTACATAATTAATAATCTATAATGATTAATCGGGTTTGAAATAAATCAATGTTGGAGTATACTACTCCCATAATAAAGGAATACGTATATAATATTTATTATCCGAACAATAAAATATAGTTGAGGGAATATGATCATTGGGAAATCGTTTTAATAAAAGTTCGAGGTATTTTAATGTTTCATAAGTGGACGATGAATCTCTTTTAAACCGTACTACTATGGACTTATAACCGTCCTATAATATCTCCGGAATGATTCCCGGGTTTTATTTTAAATCCCGACCGACTCTCGGTCTTATATAATATGTCACGCTTAAAGCGGAATAAACATTTCACGATATATACTATATCATACCACATCGCTATATTATGCGAAAATTCAACAACTACGTATCATGGCAAACATGGTATTTATGCGATGATTGTAAAACAATCCTTTCACAACACAACAGTAAAAATGGAGTTGAGTTCGTAAACTTTCCTGGGTATCTCGAGGTGGAGGATGCTCTAGGTTCCGCTCGGAAATCTATAACCATAAACACATTTAATTTCGTTAGGTTCCGTTCTAATTTACGGCAACTCACACTCATGCGCTACTTATTATGCACCCTCTCAACTCATACTACCCTTAACATTCCTTTAAGTCATATTCATATTATGGTCACTTAATTTTTATGGAAATTAGGAAACTCAATATTTTACTCTCTGTAAAAAGTTTATGATTTATGAACACTTTTAAGTCTATCCTTTATATTTTCAAAGTTCGTAATTCGTAGCAGTTTTTGTCGCATAAATCACTTTTACTAAAATGACCATAACTTTTGATCCGTAAATCGGAATCAAGCGATTCAAGCGCCTAAACGATCCTTAAAACATTTTATATGCTAAACAAAGGTTATTTTTCAAGAATCTACAGTTTAAAACTTCGGGACTTTCTGCAGAAACTTAAAGTTACGATTTGTTGGTTTTAACGAAGTTACGTTTACGATCGGGGTTTCGTTTACGCCCTAACTATTAACACAACCACCAACAATCATCATATCATCATCAACACACAAAATTCTCACAAGAGCATCATGTTTTAGAGGCAACAACTAACCTTAAATTTACTTAACTTAATCATCAAGATTTCATCAATAACACCCATTACACTAGGTTTACTACCACATACTAAATGGATCTTAAAAATAAATCTTAAATAAAGTTGGGCCAAAGATTTTTACCTTTATTGAAAGCTTGAGATGTGTTCTTGAGGATGGTGGAGGATTGGAAGTGCTTGGTATGATTTTTAGAACCTAAAACCACCATTGAAATCAAGAAACCAAAGAGAAGTTACTATTCACACTATTCACTATTGAGTTTCTTGAATTTATTCCACCCATCAAACCTTGATAAAAAGAGATGAAAGAATTTTATTACCTTAGTTTAGTTGCTAGGAGGCTTGAGAATTAATTGGGTGATTTTACAAGAGCTAGAACTTGGAGATTTGAATTTGATTTCTTCCCCTTTTGCATTAGGGCTGAATGGAGCTTTCAAGGGGGGTATTTATACTCCTCTTGGTTGCTTCTCTTGGATGCTTTGATAGGTTGCTTCTAGGAAGGTGAGGTGATATCTTGCACTTAATTTTATTCTTCCTAGTATAGCATTCTAGGTTTATTCTTTGTAGCAAATCTTGGGGATAAATCTTTGTAGCTTGCTAGCTTACAAGCTAAACTACAAGGTTAGCTTCCTTAGCACACTATTTTGCTAGCTAGCTTGTTCATCCTATGGTTAGCTTACTATTTGATGAAGTAACCATGGTTACTTCCTTACCATGGTTTAGTTAGTGCGTTACATTTATTTAATCATTTATGCGTTCGCTCGGTTACTTAAACGTTCTTCGTAATACTTACTCGTAATTGGTTCGCGATGTAATTTCTTTCACATTTATTCGTTATATTTTTATTTATCCTACTTGAATATAAATCCGTATGATTTTAATCTCGTAATTATATTATGATTCCCGTAATCCTCGATAAGTCGTAAATACGGTCATTTTTCAAAGTTCATTTTCTTCGAAAACTAATAGCGTTTACATACACTTATTTGGTACGTATAGTCGTAATATCAATTCCGAAACTCATTTTCTCATGCACTACATAGTGTGGGCTCAAAAGTTTTTCCCATCTGTCAGGGTTACTATTCATTAAACATTCTACAAGGTCTCAAAAATTCGAGTTATTACAGTCAAATTCTCCCAATAAGGGTTTTTCCTAAGGCATCAGACCTTAGCACATGATCAAGTTCTGAAATAATTGCAGAATCGGCCAAATCCATCTTGAAGCACTCCCCATCTTCCGTAGGGAATTTCATTGCATTGAACACATTGAATGTCACATCCTGATCTTGCACCCTCATAGTAAGTTCACCCTTTTGCACATCTATCAAGGTACGACCTGTAGCCAAGAAAGGTCTTCCCAAGATTATGGGAATCTACTTATCTTCCTCAAAATCCAGAATGACAAAATTTGCAGGAAAGATGGGCTTGTCCACCTTTACTAGCACGTCCTCCATGATGCCTCGTGGGTATGTAATAGAACGATCAGCCAATTGTAGAGACATGTAGGTGGGCTTTAGATCAGGAAAATTCAGCTTTTTGAAGATAGACAACGACATCAGATTGATGCTTGCTCTCAAATCGCAAAGGCACTTGTCGAATGACAACTTACTAATGGTGCAAGGAATGGTGAAGCTACTTAGATCCTTAAGCTTTGGAGGTAACTTTTATTGCAGCGCAATACTACACTCTTCCGTTAGAGCAACAGTATCAAGATCATCCAGTTTCACCTTCCTTGAAAGAATATCTTTCATGAATTTCGCATAACTAGGCATTTGCTCCAGAGCCTCAGCGAAAGGTATGTTAATATGAAGTTTCTTGAACACCTCCAGAAATTGACCAAATTGCTTGTCCAGCTTTTGTTTTTGCAATCTCTTAGGAAAAGGTGGTGGAGGATAGAGCTATTTCTCCCCTGTATTACCCTCAGGCAGAGTGTGTTCAACAATAGTCTTCCTTTATTCCCCTTCTTTCTCCTTTTGCTTTTCTTCTTCATCTGCAATTTTAGCTTCTCCATCTTTTGCTTTTTCAGCATCAGCAACTTTTCCAGACCTTAAGGTGACAGCTTTGACTTGGTCCTTAGCTTCCTTCCTACCTGGCACTTCAGTATCACTGGGAAGTGTGCCAGGTTGACGATTGAGCAAAGCATTGGCTATTTGACCGATTTGATTTTCCAAGGTCTTGATAGAAATAGCCCGACTTTTGCACAACAGCTTTAACTCCTCAAAATCAGCACTAGAAGGTGGAGCAGCACCTCCTTGTTGAGGATATGATTGCCTTTGAGCATATTGCGAGGTTGCTGGAATCTAGCTGGATTGAACTGTGTACATGCAGCTTGCTGATATGGTTGTTGATCAGCATTCTGATTATTACTCCAGCTGAAATTGGGATGATTTCTGTTATTAGGATGATAAGTAGCTAGCACAGGATGCTGCGGTCGCTGATAATTGTTCATATATTGAACAGATTCATTAACAAGAGAACACTAATATGTAGCATAAGAGCCTGCACAAAGCTCACAGACAATAGCTATTAGATTGACTCCATAGTTGGTTAAATAATCGATCTTCATAGACAGCGCTTGGAGCTGCGCTGCAATAGTTGTAGCTACATCAACTTCCAGAATACCTGCTACCTTACCAGGCATCATCCTTTGAGTTGGGTTTTGATACTCGTTTGCAGCCATAGTTTCAATAAGATTATAGGCTTCAGTATAGCTTTTGGCCCACAAAGCACCTCCAAAAGCTGCATCGAGCATGGGCCTAGATTGGGCCCCCAAACCATTGTAGAACCTAGTGATCACCATCCAGTCAGGCATACCATGATGTAGACACTTTCTCAACATCTCCTTATAGCACTCCCAAGCTTCACACATAGATTCTCCTTATTGCTACGCAAACTGAGTAAGAACACTCCTCATAGCTGTAGTCTTGGCCATTGGATATAACTTTACCAGAAACTTTTGCGCGAGATCTTCCCAAATAGTGATGGACCCAACTGGTAAAGAATGTAACCAATCCTTAGTTTTGTCCCTCAGAGAGAATGGAAAAAGCCTCAGCTTGATAGACTCATCAGTAACACCATTATATTTGAAAGTATTACAGATCTCGACAAAATTCCTGATATGCATGTTGTGATCTTCAGTCGCAGCACCACCGAAAGAAACAGAATTCTGCACCATCTGAATAGTGCCCGACTTGATTTCGAAAGTATTGGCCTGAATAGCCGGATGAATGATGCTTGACTGAATGTCATCAATTTTAGGTCGAGAAAAGTCCATAAGAGTTGAATCAGCTGGAACTATACGATCACCCATTGTTACAGGTTCTTTCTTCTCACTCTCTGTATCCGAATCTTCAAAAACTATCTTCTCCGGAAAGTCAAGAGCTAAATCTGTCTCCTCAGCCGTATCAAGATTTCTCTTGCTGGTGCGAGAACGTGTTTGCACAAACGCTCGCTAGAGTACCTGAAACACAACTGGAAGCAGTAAGTAACAAGTCTTAATCAATGAATCCTAATGACTGCTGATGGAAAATACATAAACTAAACAAATTAACACCGAGTCCCCGACAGCGGCGCCAAAAACTTGTTAGGGCACAAAGCATGTGCTAATTAAATCACGCAAGTATATGCGTTAGCAAGTAATATAGAATGATTTCTAGTTCGTTCCCACAGAGAATCTGATTAATTATATTTAATTAACACTTACTCACCAATGTATGATTACTCTTCAATGTCAAGATAATAACAATTAAGGTTGATTAACTACTATTAACTATGAGAATTAAACACTTAAATTATCAATATTAAACACACATTAGATCATAACTTCATTAATACTTCATTCAATAGTTATTGTTAGTACCCCTAGCATGTAATGGTGATGATATTAATCGAACAACACGAAACTGATAAACGCCAACTTTCGTTGTACGGATACCATTCTACCAAGCATCCAAAATTAAGATAGAAGTTGAATAGGCATCAATAATTTTGAGACCCTATATGTCTAAAAAATTTGACAACATAATGATTTAAGCGCAATCATTCATTATGATTACACAGGGCAAGTAAAACGGTTAGAGTTGCCCACTAATCATGCATACAATACATGAACCTATGCTAGCATGGCAAGTTCTAAATCCCAAGATTCACTGTCGCTTCACAAGAGATTAACACGCTATCTTATATGTTCACGACGCACATAAGACGAATAAGCACAACCTATGCTAGATATCATACAATCACCACATACCAAGGTATTAAATAATTAACTAAAGAAATCCATAGTAAATCCGCTCTGACCTCATGATCACGATTAGCCCATGATAGAACTCATCGTCACCATGGGTTCATATGAAAACATGATATAAACACAACGATATAAACTAATAAAAATTACTTAATAAAAACAGAGTACGACACAAGAGTAGTAAGGTTCAAAGAGTAAAGAGAACTAGCATCCACTGTTACAACGAATTAAAAGAATCACAAGATAAATGTATGCTTCCTCTTCTTCATTGTTGCATGCTAAAACGGTCTTCTTAATCTTCTCTCGTTGTTACTTGTTCCTTGCTTTTTGTGAAAACGTCTCCCAAATAGGTTTATATAATAGTCTACAAGAAACAGCGCTGTCAGAAGCCCGATAGAACTCAAATTAGAAAATCCAGAATTAAAATTCCCACACCCAGGCGGCCGCCTCCAATCTCCACGCGGGCGCCTCCGAGAAGGCGGTCGCCTGCTCCTTCCATACGGGCGCCTGCTCCTTCCAGACGGGCGCCTGCTCCTTCCAGGTGGGCGCTTGCTCCTTCCAGGCGGGCGCCTGCTCCTTCCAGGCGTGCGCCTGCAACCTTTCTGGAAAAATAATATTTTTGCTTCTAATTTTGCTTATTTCTTCACACAACTCCCCGCAACTGATTCCAAGCACTTCCCTAGTCTTAATTTGATGAATTCTCCCTATATAAGAAAATTATACCCTGAAATGCGAAAAACACTAGAAAAACGCATCAAATACACAAAATACTCGATTTCAAGACATCAATTCAAGACGTTATGAGACGCTCTACATGGTATAAAATGCCACTTATCACATACCGTATCTAGCTTCAAGGATCTTTACTGTATTTTTACCTCTCTCACATTCTTTCTTCAAATCAATCTGATTTATTAAGTCAGACTCTAACTGTTCATTTCTAGATTTCAAGATCTCAGTTTCAATTATAATTCTATCATTTTCTAGAGTCTTATTCTTAAAATTACCATGCAGAGATTTAAGAATAGATTTCAACTCAGATATATCGTCAATATCAAAAGAGAAGAAAAAAGTTGGTACCTTAGACTCAGAGGAAGCAGAATCATCAAGACTAGCCATTAGTGCATAACATGTGTCTTCATTTCAGAATCAGAGAAGTCCATCCAATTATTGCTTGATGTGATCAGGGCTTTGTTCTTTCCTTTATCATGCTTTATTTTCTTGCACTCTATGACAAAGTGACCAGGTTCATCATAGTTGTAGCACTTGATCTTTGTCCTGTCTACCTTTCCAGTTTTAGAGTCCTTTCCATCTTTTCTTTCAGTTGACTTCCTTTCACCTCCAGTGAACTTCTCCCTGAAGCTTCTGTTGTTCTTAGACTTCCTGAATTGCATCCTCCTTAAGCCCTTAACCAGCAATGCGGCCATTTGCATGACATCAGAATCTGTCATGTTCTCATCAGCTTCGGAATCAGTATCATCATCAGGATTTGATGATGAATCATTAGTATCTGATTCTGGAACAAAACAAGAAACGAGCATTCAAGATTACAAATTAGAACAAAAAATCAAAAGAATAAACTAGGTCTTCTTCGCCTTCTTTGAATTGTGGTATAGGGCTTCTCGTCGATCTCTCCATAAGCTCTGTTATGTCTCCTCTTTTGAAAAACGATCTTAAGTTATCATTATATAGCAGCCCATGCAGATGAGAAGCCCAAAAATTAGAATTATAAGATAATCAGGATTCTTTCATCCTGACCTGGTGCGGCCGCGTGCTGACCTTCTGTACTTCTGGCACGGTCGCGCGTTAGCCCAGTGTGGGCACGCCGTCCTATTGGAAAAACTTCTGATTTTGCTTCTCTTTTATTACTAGTTCTTGACGGTCTTCGCACAAGCGATCTTCATGACACCTTCCTAACACCATTTTAGCATCAAAGCAATGCTAAATCACCTGGATCCCTGAAATATGCCTGAGATGCAAAAAGACTACAAAAACACATCAAAAATACAAATAACTTGAGTACAAAATACCAATTCAAGCCTTTATAGGACGTTCTAAGTGGACATAAATGCCACTTAACACACCCCCAAACTTGAACCGATGCTTGTCCTCAAACATAAACAGACTCAAAGAACAAGAAATAAAAAAAATGCATGAATGCAAACTATATGAATGCAACGATCCCCATAGAATAACTTAACCAACCAACAAGCAACATCTCCACAAATGTAGTTATTCGCAGAAGTTTAATAAATCTCACAAATTAATTCACAAACTAGAGGCGTACGTGTGTGCAAGTACTTAACAGATACACTATCGCCACTAGATCAATAATCATGACTCACTACTCATCAAGGCAATCACAAGGTTATAAATAGAATAAAAGCTCAACTCAAAATGACTGACAACACTTCAATTTTTATATCAGAGTTATTATATGGATTCATACTTTTATTCACAACACATAAACAACACAAATATGCTTATTTGACCGTGCAATAAGTGAGGTCCACAAAAGACTTATACAATAATACCCATGTTACGAGCATTAGGTTAGTGGATCCCAGACTATAAAAGCCTTAGGTCACTAGGCACAAAGTCCCCTAAGAACTTAATAACTCGAGTATTAAAGAGCCCACTCTTGATCAATCATACATAACACATTTTTTTCTCTTTTTTCCTTTTCTTTTTCCTTTTCTTTTTTTCACATGATTTCTAAACGAGTGTGTTTCGCTCCATCTCGTTCAACCCTAGACTACTCATATAAAATGAGCCGGCTACCAACCATTTGACACCTAGCCACAACAACTAGCTCCAATTTTTTTTCTCCCATTTTTAAATATCCATGTTATTTTATCATTAAGAGAATATCCTAAATTCTAAATATAAACAAATGATTAAACCTCTACAAATAAACAAATCATGACCATGATCTAACACTCAAGCAACCTATAAGACTTAGTGAAATTTAATTGTTTCTAGCATGCAAATCAACTCAATAAAACTGAATATCCCTAAATACGACATCACCACACTAACATCAATATCACAAATCAATCGGAAAAATCATCTAAGGGACCATGTTATAATGCAAATGCATGAAACTATATGCAAAATACTAAAAAAAGCAAAAAAAACTACTACATGACAAATATGTAACTATATGAACTAAACTATCATGAATATATAAACTATATGAGACACACACAAACATATATTCTTTAACTACTACCCCCAAACTTAAAATATTCGTTGTCCTTAGTGAAGGTAATAGTAAGGAATCATGCATACCTACTCAGAATTAGGGTAACCACCCTCATAGGATGGTGTGTCAGGAGTGTCTGAAGGCGGGTACACAGAGTCCTCACCGAATACTGGCCACTAAATATCAACTCATGTGGCTCTGAATGCAGTCCACAACGCCCGTGTAAGGTCTTATGCAAACCGACTATGAATGTCATGCATCACATCCATCCTCCTCATCAAACGCCTATACTGCACTGAACTCAAACTAGCACTGCCCTATGCTTCCTCCTGCTGCGACTGCGAAGGACCGGCCTCCTCACCCAACTGAGCTCTGCATGCTGCTCTGCTCGCCTAGGTCGTACCACCAGCATACATCTGATCAGCTGGACGGCCACCCGACAAGTGGTCATAAGAATAACCAAGCCCTTCGGATCAGGCTTACCTCCTCCCAACTCCTGCATAACTACTATCGTCGAACTATCAATCGAGGCACTAGGAAGCTGCAGTTGATCGTGTGCGGGCCAATGAACTTCAACCACCATACACAACTTCGTCACAATGGACGCATAAAGAATAGCCCCCGTAGTACTCCCTCACAAGAACCTCAAAATCCCCTGAAAGATAAGGGACCCCAAGTCCACATAATCACCCTGCAGAATACCCCACAACAGCTTTTCCCGGTCCACCGTAACATCATGCACATGAGATGAAGGCATAATGTTAGCATAAATAAATGAATTCCATGCACGGGCATACCTGTTCATGCACGAAGCCGGGAAAGTAACATACTCGTTCGTGCCCTTTTTGAACTTCCAATGAATCTCTGGCACACACAAAGTAGCAACGATCAAATCCAAGTTCAAATCCTCACCGGTCTTCGCATTCCAATCCTCCTACTCCGGCTGTCTCTCGGGCTGACTTATCATCCGACGAATGGCCTCTGCACTGTAATCCACAGTCAAACCCCGCACCACAGTAAAACCGTTCTTATCCGCCTTTGCATTCGTGTAAAACTCGTGAACCACACTCATAGGTACCGCAGCGGGTGCCTCACAAAAA
Organism: Apium graveolens; assembly: GCF_009905375.1. Classification (NCBI taxonomy): domain Eukaryota; kingdom Viridiplantae; phylum Streptophyta; class Magnoliopsida; order Apiales; family Apiaceae; genus Apium; species Apium graveolens. The sequence goes on from NC_133656.1 coordinate 92,388,654, forward strand.
GCAATCCACCCCATCTCCACAATCATCTCCAGCAAGTTACCATCCCTTCTCGATGGTGGAAAACCTCGCTCCTTGGCTATGAGCTTCGAAAGCACCCTCGTATACTCCGCTTCAGCCTCCGGAGTTGAAAACCTAGTCCTTACACCACCAACACTAGGAGAATCGGTAGTGCTGCTGCTAACTTGGGTTCGTTGTCTTTTGGGTGCCATTGGAAGTGAATAAGAGAAAATAAGAGATGTGTGTATGAGAGAGATTTGTGTTTGAGAATTTGAGAAGTGATGGAGAAGTTTGTGTATAAGTATGTGTATATATAGGAATTTGGGAGAGAATTAGTTATGGAAAAGAAGTGGGATTTGATTGAGGGAATAATGGGAGTAATGGGATGTTTGAAACTGAATTGAAGAGGGAATTATGGAAGGTGGAGGAGTAAAATTCGGTTGGGAATTGATTTAGGGTTTAAATTCCCGTTTTATGACATTTTTTCAGAACCGGAGACCCAGCGCGCCCGGCCCACCTGGCAGCGCGGGCGCGCCATGCTACTGGAAAACCAGCGCGGCCGCCCCGCATACCAGCGCGGGCGCGCGCACCTACTAAATTTTCGCCGCGGCCGCTCCGCCTCTCAGCGCGAGCGCGCCGTGCTACTGTAGTTGGCACTAAATATTTTTCTTTTTCTGATTTTTTTGTGTTTTTCTCCTTCTTTTCTTCTTCCTCTATCTACTAATGTACAACAAACTTGGGTTGCCTCCCCAAGAAGCGCTTGCTTTACGTCATTAGCTTGACGTAGAATCCCGAGATCAAGTGGATAATAAAACTAGGGGGAGCAAACCTCGGATCGGTTCAATTTTTAGATAAAACCAGAACCGGAAGTTTTCGGTTTTTTAAAATTAAAAACTGCAACCGCAACCGATCCATCAGATCAATTTCAGTTTTAAAAGCTCCGGATCGGTTTATATCAGTTCACTTTCGGTTGCAAAACCGGTTAAAAAATGTATTGCATAATGTTTAGGCATCGTGTACAAAAAAATTTATTCCAAGGTTTCAGATTCATACATTATACAATCAAACTGGATGCATTGAGTTGGCTTCTGTACAAATGCATACCTTTTCTTTGGTAAACTAGTTTTTGAAAAATTAGATTTTAGCATTTCACCAGACATGAAAATCTGGTGTGCGCAAATGTACTCCCTCTTGCGTTTATGACCACGCAAAACCAGGTCAACGGTAATTAGCAGAGAGGAATCTAAACTCCAAGAAAATAGTGGTTGGCCACAACAGCTGGTCTGAGAGTAACATTAAAGAAGACAAAGAACATAATATGTACAAGGAAAAAAACTTGTTTAAAGTGTTGAATCAAGTTTATCTTTATAGTAATAATTAAACAAAGCCATGATATATCCCAGAAACTTGCTTAGGTATTATATGGTGTAGCTTTTTACAACAAATATTGACCATCACATTACGTGATATCCAGATTGTTGTTAAGCTTGGTTGGGCTAAAGAGTTGGATGATCTCTAAGGTACCAGGAAATCAACACATATATTTAATCAAACTATCTGTCTATATTGCACAAATTACAAATCAACTCAGTAGATAAGAACTTTAAAATATACATACACCGACTAACTAATAATTAACACAAATAAGTAAAGAACAGGATGTACTAGCATGTAGTCAACATAAGAATTTTTTTAACCATTATTCTTCTTGAATAACATTACACTGTATTGTTTAATGGGATCTCAAGGAGTATAGAAATAATTGTCACCATAATACATCAAACACAACCTCTTGTCTCAAGGAGTACTGAATAAAGAAAAACAACAGCTAGCAATGCTCGAGTAAACATATAATGCTTCCATAGCCTTCTTCGCTACTGAATATATATTACAACATTATTCTGCTAGTCTGCTCTGCCTCTGCTCAATACAATATACAACAGATTGTTAATAATTTGATGTTTTATAAGTAATATACATATATTTGTTAATTCCAAATATATATATATATATATACATATATATATTTATTTAAATGATCGGTTCGGTTCATTTTTTCTCGGATCAATTTTGACCTAAAACTGGAACCGAAAAATTATCATCGGATCGGTTTTTTTAACTTTTCAGTTTCGGATCAGTTCGGGTTTTTGCGGATCGGTTTTTTACGGATTTTACCGGTTTCGGATCGGTTTCAGTTTTTGTTCGGTTTTTTGCTCAGCCCTAAAAAAACAGCACTAACCACTTCACGGTTTGACGTAACCCCATAGTAATGATTCAACCTCTGATCATTCACCTTGGATGCTTGGCCCAGATCATTGTCAAAAATCTCCACCGCTCCATATGGAAACACAGTTTTGATAACAAACGGCCATGGCCACCTCGACTTCAACTTTCCAGGAAAAAGACGGAGACGGGAGTTGAATAAAAGAACTTGTTATCTCGGCACAAATCATTTGAGCACTAGACCCCTATCATGCCACCTCTTGACTTTCTCCTTATACATTTTGTTATTCTCATACGTTTGAAGCCAAAACTCATCGAGTTCATTCAATTGAAGCATTCTTTTCTTACCAGCTGCATCCATATCAAGGTTCAACTTCTTCAAATCCCAATATGATTTATGCTCGAGATCCACGGGCAAATGACACCCCTTACTATAAACCAACTGAAATGACGACATACTAAGCGGAGTCTTGTATGCTGTTCAATATGCCCAAACAGATTCATCTAGCTTCAAAGACCAATCCTTCCTTGATGGACATATAAATTTCTCTAGAATTCATTTATCTCCCTGTTAGACACCTCAGCTTGACCATTAGTCTGAGGATAGTAGGCTGTAGCAATGCGATGATTCACGTTATAGCTCTGCACCATAGAAGTGAACTTGCGATTGCAAAAATGCGATCCCTCGACACTGATTATGACTCTTGGAGTCCCAAACCTTGTGAATATCTGATTATGAAGAAAATTCAGCACTACCTTCGCATCATTTGTCGGCAAAGCCTTGACTTCCACTCATTTCGAAACATAATCAACAGCCAACAAGATATACTGATTATTGCAAGATGAGACAAATGGACCCATGAAGTTAATTCCCCAAACATAGAAGACTTCAACCTCGAGAAGCACTTAAGAGGCATTTCATCTCTCTTAGACATATTACCCACACGCTGGCATCGATCACACTTCAAAACGAATTGATGCGCATCCTTAAACAATGTAGGCCAGAAAAATCCCGCTTGAAGGATACGAGCTGCTATTTTTTCTCCACCATAGTGGCCTCCATAAATAGTTGAATGACAGTCTTGCAAGATACCCCCTGTTTCGCTGTACGGAATACATCTCCTGATTATCTGGTCAGCTCCTTACCTAAACAAGAATGGCTCATCCCACATGTACCACTTCACCTCATGAAGAAACTTCTTCCTTTGAGCAGAAAACAAGTCTGGAGGCATGATATTACTCACAAGGTAGTTCACAATGTCTACAAACCACGGTTCTTCCTCTTGTACCCCAAACAACTGCTCATCGGGAAAAGACTCATTTATCAATGTCTTATCCTGTGAAGTTACACTTGGATCTTCTAAATGAGAGAGATGATTAGCGACTTGATTCTCAGTACCCTTTCTGTCCTTGATCTCCAACTCAAATTCCTGAAGTAAAAGAACCCATCGAATCAATCTAGGCTTTGAGTCCTTCTTCGAGACGAGATAGCGAATTGCAGTGTGATCAGTGAAATCTTTCACCTTTGTCCCAAGTAAATAAGAACGAAACTTCTCAAAACCGTAGACATTGGCTAAGAGTTCTTTTTCAGTAGTAGTATAATTCAGTTGAGCATCATTAAGGGTCTTACTAGCATAGTAGACCAGATGAAATATGTTGTTCTTTCTCTTCCCAAGAACTGCTCCAACTGCATAATCACTTGCATCGCACATCATCTAAAAAGGTTCATCCCAATTAGGTACAGTTATGACTGGTTCCGTGATCAAACTCTTCTCTAAAATCTCAAAAATAACAAGGCACTCATCATCAAACTTGAAAGGGACATCTTTCTCTAGAAGATTGCACAAGGGTTTAGAGTTTTTTGAGAAATCTTTGATGAATCACTGATAGAAACACGCATGACCAAGAAAACTGCGGACTCCCTTAACATAAATTGGTGGAAGAAGGTTTTTGATAACCCCCACCTTGGCTTTGTCCATCTCAATACCTTTACTAGAGACTTGTGCCCAAGAATAATGCCCTGTTGTACCATAAAATGACATTTTCCCATTAGAGAACCAGATTAGTCTCAACACACCTTTTGGGAACGACGCCAAGATTTTGCAAGCATTCGTCAAAAGAATCACCAAACACAGAGAAATTGTTCATGAACACCTCCATATTCTCACCAATCATGTTAGAGAAGATAGTCATCATGCATCTCTGAAATGTGGCAGGTGCACCACACAACCCAAAAGAAACTCTTCTGAAGGCAAAAGTACCAAACGGACAAGTGGAAGTAGTCTTTTCCTGATCTTCCGTGGAAATACAAATCTGATTATAGCCCGAATAGCCAACCAAAAGACAGTAGTACTCATGCCCAGCCAATCTGTCAAGCATCTAATTAATAAACGGAAGAGGGAAGTGATCATTTCTTGTGTCCTTATTCAGCTTCATGTAATCCATATAAACTCTCCACCCCATGACTGTTCGAGTAGGAATGAGTTCATTTTTTTCATTAGCAACAACGGTGATACCTCCTTTCTCCGGCACACACTGCACTGGACGCACCCAAGAACTGTCAGAAATGGGATAGATGATCCCTGCATCTAGCCATTTGAGGATTTCCTTCTTCACAACCTCTTTCATAATCAGATTAAGCCTTCTATGTTGCTCAAAAGTAGGCTTGCTACCTTCCTCCAACATTATTTTATGCATACAATATTGAAGGGCTGATTCCCTTGATATCTGCTATATTCCATCCAATTGCCGACTTGAACTCTCTCAGAATTCTTAAGAGCTTTTCCTCATCACTACCTGAAAGGTCAGATGCAATAATAACAGGAAAATTAGATGCATCACCTAAAAAAGCATACCTTAAGTGTTCAGGCAATGGTTTAAGCTCAAGTGTAGGAGCTTCCTCAATTGATGGCTAGAGGCACTTTGGAGATTTGTTCAACTCCTCCAATGCAAGAGATTCAAAAGGCATATCTAGCCTTCGCTTCCAAGGAGAAGCATTCAAATACTGTAATTGTAAATCACCTTCATCATCTCACTATCCAAATTCCTCAACAAGGCCTTCTCTAAGGCATCAGACCTTAGCATTTGATCAAGTTCTGAAATAACCACAGAATCGATCAACTCCACTTTTAAGCACTCCTTGTTTTTAGTCGGGAATTTCATGGAATTAAAAACATTGAACGTCACATCCTGATCCAGCACCTGCATAGTAAGCTCACCCTTCTGCACATCAATCAAGGTTCGGCCAGTTGCCAAGAATGGTCTTCCCAAGATTATGGGAATTTTCTTATCCTCCTCGAAATCAAGAATTACAAAATCAGCAGGAAAGATGAGCTTATCCACCTTGACCAAGACATCCTCCACAATGCCTCGTGGATATGTAATAGAACGATCGGCCAACTACAAGGTCATATAAGTAGGCTTTGGATCAGGTAAGTCTAATTTCTTGAAGATTGACAAGGGCATCATATTGATGCTAGCTCCCAAGTCACATAAGCATTTGTCAAATGACACTTTTCCAATGTTACAAAGAATAGTGAATGTAATAACTCAAATTTTTGAGACCTTGTAAAATGTTTAATGAATAGTAACCCTGAAGGAAGGGGAAAACTTTTTAGCCCACACTATGTAGTGCATGAGAAAATGAGTTTCAGAGTTGATATTATGATTATACGTACCAAATGAGTGTATGTAAACACTATTAGATTTCGTAGAAAATGAACTTTGGAAAACGACCATATTTACGAATCATCAAGGATTACAGGAATCACAATATAATTACAAAATTAAAACCCTATGGATTTATATCCAAGTATGATAATTCAAAACATAAGGAATAAATACGAAAGGAATTACGTCGCGAACCATTTACGAGAAAGTATTACGAAAACGTTTAAGCGACCGAGGGAACGCGTAAATGATTAAATAAACGTAACGCACTAACTAACCATGGTAAGAAAGTAACCATGGTTACTTTATCAAATAGTAAGCTAAAGAGCTAAACAAGTGGCTTAGCTTGTAAACTAGGAAGCTAGTTGGATTTGTCCCCAAGATTTGCAACAATAATAAAATCCTAGGATCTAAACTAGAGGATATCAATCAAATAAAAAGATATCACAACCTCATTTCCAAGAAGCAACCAAGGAAGCAAGCATAAAAACACTTCTTGTCTCCCAAAACTTCTTCCATTCGGTTTTTCTTCTTCAACCAAGAAATCAAAATCAAAACTTCAAGCTCTAGCCATGGATAAATCCTCCCATTAATTCTCAAGCTTCCTAATAACCAAGCTAAGGTAAGATAAATCTTTGAGCTCTTTTTAACAAGGTTTTATTGGTGAAATAAAATCAAGAAAGTTGATAATGAATAGTATGAATAGTAACTCTTCTTTGGTTTCTTGATTTTGATGGTTGTTTTAGATTCCAAAAACCGTACTAAGCACTCCCCAGACTTCACCATAATCAAGAACACATCTCAAGCTCTCAATAAAGGTAAAAATCTTTGACCCAACTTTTTTTAAGATTAAGTTCAAGATCCTTTTAGTATGAAGTTGTAAACATAGTTTTGGTGGGAGTATTGTTGTAATCTTGATGTTTAGCTAAGTAGATTTAAGGTTGATTGTTGTTGCCTCAAGAAAATGATTTTATTGAGAGGAGTTATTGTGTTGATGATGATATGTGGTTGTTGGTGGTAGTATAATGATTTAAGGCATAAACGAAACTCCGATCGTAACCGTAATCTCGTTAAAACGAACAAAATGTAACTTTAAGTTTCTGCAGAAAGTCCTGAGGATGTAAACTGTTGTTTCTTGAAAAAATACCCTTGATTATGATATTAAATATTATAAGGATCGTTTAGGCGCTTGAATCGCTTGATTCCGATTTACGGATCATACGTTATTGCCATTTTACTAAAAGTGATTTATGCGACAAAAACTGCTACGAATTACGAACTTTGAAAATATAAAGGATCGACTTAAGAAGGTTCATAAAGCATGAAATTTTTACAGAGAGTATAATATTGAGTTTCCTAACTCTCATAAAAATTTTACGTAAGAATAATTATTTTTAAATTTTATAAAAATATCGTAGCCGAGACCGCACGATTAGAAACCTTAGAATATATAAGCGGAGCCGACGACAAAAATGAGAATGGACTTAAGATACTTTGAAAAAGGAAGAGACCATAATGGGAATAAGGACTTAAAGAAATAATAAGGGTAATATAAGTTGAGAGGGTTCATAATAAGTAGCGCATGAGTGCGAGTCGCCATAAATTAGAACGGGACCATACGAAACGAATTGTGTTTATGATTATAGATTTCCGAGCGGAACCTAGAGCATCCACCACCTCGAGATACCCAGGCAAGTTTACGAACCCAACTCCATTTATTGTTGTGTTGTGAAAGGATTGTTTTACTATCATTGCATAAATACCATGCTTGTCATGATACGTACTAATTGAATTTTCACATAATATAGCGATGTTGTACGATAAGTATATATCGTAAAATATTTAATTGCACTTTAAGCGTGACGTATAATTATAAGACCGAGAGTCGGTCGGGATTTTAAGATGAAAACCCGGGAATCATTCCGGTGATATTATTAGGAAAATTAAAAGTCCATAGTAGTACGATTTGAAGGACTTAACATCCACTCACGAAATATTAAATAACTCGAACTTTTATTAAAAGGATTTCCAAAGATCGTATTCCCTCAACTATACTTTATCGTTCGATTAAGAAATATTTATTAACTATTTACTTATCATGGATGAAGTATTCTCTAGTGAATATTTATTTCAAACTCGATTAAATGTAAATAATTATTATATTACGTAAACATAAATTAGTTGAGGAATATTATTTAAATATTCTTTTCAAATAAACTCATTCGATGTTTATTTATTTATCGATTAATATTTTATTATTTATTATTTATTAAAGGGTTTATTTATGATTTAAAAATCATAAAACTTGATGTAAAATACTTTCTGATTTTCGGAAAATCATTCGAATAATTTCAGATCGTCGAAGAATATTATCTCGACTTATTTTAAATTTTTTGAAAGTAGTTTCAAAAGGAACTCCCCCTTTATTTACTTATTTGTTGACAACGGTCAACTCACATCCTTAGTACTTCCTCCGAAAACTTTCGGAAGTACATATATATATATATCTGAGGTAAAGTTGTGCCTATCAACAAGCAAAAAGCTTGGGGACCTTCGATATAGTTCGATGATTCCAAGTATATGATATGATTTCCGAAAGGACAAGGGAGGGGTAGGATATAAGTACTTCGTGTATTGGATAGACTATCGGTACCGTAGAAAACGGTATTATACGTACCTAAGGACCTGCGAAGTGTGTGTATACCTGAAATGAGGACACATAGCCCGTATGTGGCAAGGGTGATAACCGGGATACGAAGGTGTCGTCCTTCTACTAGTAGAAAATGATTCTATTATCGTAGTACGACTGATCATCATATGCGGTGGCTCCAACGAGTGTCCTATTCTTCCAATTGGAATTGTGATGCAATACCGTAGGCCAAGCCTTGGTGTTGGGTTTACTATTAAGGTATTGGCAGGATAATAAAATCCACTAAAGAATTGTTTTCATAAGAAGGTGTGTATCACCAAGAAAAACTATTTTCGAATAAAACATAATTATCATATATGATGTTTTACGTAAGTTTATCATACAGTCATTTTCATACTGTACACTATTATGCTGGGCATTATAACTCACACTTGTTTTCTTAAATTGACATAACACAACAGTGAATCAAGATGCCTACCATGACAACCACAGCCAGGAAACGGGTAGGAAATGGCCAGCTATTCCGTAGGTTGTTTGGTGCTGTACCACAGGTAGTCCGAATAAGCTGGATTGGTTTCCAGTTGTTTTTAGTTCGGTTTATTTATAAGTATGACTTATGTAAGGTAATAATTAAGAAACGTATATTTGGCTGACGGACTAGCCTTACTTAAAGGTTACTCCCCGGTAAGACTTAATTACTTTTGGGTTGTAATAATTATCACTTTGTGGTTTAATTTACTCTAGTAATGAATGGTTCGTTTCCAAGACAATAACCTATAAATGTGTGTGTGTGATAAGTGTGGGGTCGTAAAGTGTGAGTATTTATATATTGTGATGTGAGGTATGTGGTTTATAATGGTTTAGATGGCGTGGCCTCCGAGATTCCTGACCCCGGATTTTGGGGCACCACAGAAATGGTATCACAGCCTTAGGTTATCAAATTTTGGAAACGATAGGATATAATATACGTAGACATAAAAATAATAAATAATCAATTAGAGATCAAGTCGAGTTCGTTGTCAGGCTACACGGGTACTCTTGACAATTTTACCCTCAAGGGAATTCCGACTCTAAGTTAGTAACACCTTGCCTATTGTGTCAGGTACCAGTGGAGCCTATGAGAGAGGTTGACCATGTTGATGATGTTATGGTTCCTGAGCCAGAGGACCCATCCATTGATGGCTCAGATGATGACCCTACTGAGGATGCCCCGGAGGAGGAGACTGACCTTCGTGTCCCCATAGCTGATGACGTTGAGATGCCCCAGGGAGATGACTTAGGATGGTGGGATGTAGAGATGTACCCTCTCCCGACTATTCGCTATCCTACACCACACCTAGGGATGCAGAGCCCTTTGCCCTATACTGATAATGATGAGGAGGATGGGATGGATGCATAGATCTACGAGGCTTATGACATATCCTCTAACGACCCAGACTCACCTCTACCACCCCCAGCGACCATACATGTAACTGTATACGACTGGATGGTGGCTCAGCTTAACGCTTAGATCACTGCGGCATCTGCTCACATTGTAAAGTTATGCCAGGCACTGACAGCTGAGAGAGCCATCAGACTAGGATACCCAGGGGACTTCAGAGCTACTTCCCCAGCCATAGCCCGCAGAGAGATTGATGGGATCGAGCTCTGTACCCAGGTTCAGATGAGGATGACGGCGATTGGAGGATACATCCCGGTAGTTGACGCAGAACTGATGTTTGCAGGAGCGATGAGGAGGGTGCGTGACCTCACGCGCAGTGACAATGACTGAGGGACTAGTGACTAATTATGGACCTTGAAGAAGGCTGGGTGACTTATCACCAATTTTGATAGGATAGCTAGTACTAGATAGAGTTCCTAGCCCTTCAGGGTACACGACTTATATAACACCCTCCAAATCCGGGGTATAGATTTGGGGCATTATTAACAACAATTACCAACTATACCTGCACAAGCGGAATATTAATATAATAATTACCCCGAACTATCACTACTCAGGATCTTTTAAGGGTTGAGGTTGGAAACAAGAATCATGCACTACACTTTATTACAAACCCGACTAAATAAAAACCTGTCTCAAGAACTCTCTTTATTACAAAACTTTATTCTATCTACAGTTTCACTACGCAATCTTTTATTCAAACTACACAAAACTTTTATTCAACCCAACATCACTACTTATCCTGCTACACCTGATCTGGCAATTCAAAGCTCTCTTCGGGAATAGGAATGAACACTCTTGGTATAAGAGGGTCCCGCTGCTTGACTCGCTTCTTGACTATGCGGGTCCTGATGGGTTTCATTCTCTATCTTAACTGTAAAACAATAGGAGTGACAATAAAAGAAATGAGCCAAAATTGCTCAACAAGCCTGCAACAATTTATATATATATTATAAAGAGAGAGAAATAAAGAGAAATAAATAAACCAATAAGCTGCTGGTTTGAACAACCATCTGTATCTGTATATGATAATAATTTGCCAATGATGGCGAGTGCCAAACGAACAAGACTGGAAACAAGAACCAACATATGCACTATAATCTGCTGATCAGTCAGAATATAGTGCGGATCTATACCCAACTGCATAGACCCAACCAACATAAGGAGTACTCAGGCAACTATGGCCTATTAATTAATGGTCTGGGAAAAACCCAGCCTTTATAGTAACCATCCAGTCCAAGGCTGAGCATCCGGAACAATCGGTATGCTATTGATGTATCCCAACACCAGGATATACCAGAATATATGTAACAAGGGTAAAGGAATTGAAATATGAACAGGGAATTCAATAAATTGGGTAAATCAAGAATTGAAATGAAATGGAACAAGTGATAATAAATGGGTAACAGTGTATATGAACAATAATTATCAAAGAGAATTGATACGATAGAAAAGAAATATAAATCACTATTCTGAATTTAGAATAGGGGAAAAACTTGCCTTGCGTGTACTTAACCTGGTTTAACTTACTGCCTTCTGACCCTAGCTTGTTCTGCCTTGCTAACACTGAACAAATCATGGAAAGATAGGTGTTTAGATAATTTACTACATACGTGTATCTTGAATTGATATCACGCAACCTTATCAGTCTACCCATGCGTTTCTATCTGACTCGCATATATATACATATAATTATATGCCACATAAGATTCACATAATCACGTAAGGCACATAGCACATAAAGCACATAATTGATTTTTAATCTCATAACTATTTTTAGAATCGATACTAGACTCATATTGGTATTAACTAGCCTTATCTGATTTTATTATAATTTTTCGGGATTTATTCGGCTCAATTATATCCCTACTAGGACCTATGAACTATCAATTATCACCAAACCACTCTTTTTCAGAAGAAATTATAACTTACAACCATTTTTATTGGATTCGTCTCATTTTTCTGAGTCTAGAGGTCTTTGTTTTACTCAAATCGGACTAACGGTTGAATTGTTATGAATTAAACACTGTAATTTAATTTATTATTCAATATAAATAATTATTACAACCTTTTTAATCCTAAAATAATTTTTAAATAATTATTTAAGAAAAATCAAAGTCAAAAATAATTTTTTTATAATTTTTGGAGTTAAAATGAAGAAGTTACGATTTATTGAAAATTATGTGATTAATTATCGAAATAATTAATCACTTTTTAAATAAATAACTAATAAATAATTAATAATTGCCTATTTAATAATTTAAAATAATAAATCCCTAATTATTAGGATTAATCACAATTTATTATAATATTTATAACTTATCGATATTTATTCGATTAGATCGATTATTTACAAATAATCAATCAACTTAATTAACCGATACGCTATTTATCGAATAACTACGAATTATTCGAATTATAATCTAACTCAACGATTAACTACTCGTATAAATACGAGCTACTCGCAATCCTCACATAATTATCGAACCATTACATTATTATTATTGTACTTATACGATTCGTTAATCAATTAATTATCGGTATTTAATTATTCAATACGAATAATTATTACAACACTCTTGAATAAATATCGCTCGATTAATAATTCTAACTTAGCGAATCACTATTCGAAAAAGTACGAGTTACTCGCAGTATTCAACTAATTTACGAATTATTATTCGTATTATTCGATTATTTTTAATCCTTATTTATTAATTAATTACCTAATTATTAATTAACTAAATAACTAATAAATAATTAGATAAATAATTAAATAATTATTTAAATAACTAATTTCGAATTTCTAAATTAATAAAATAATTTAGAAATTATTATTAATAATTTTCAGTATTTAAATCTAAATTTTATTAGATTTTTGGAATTATTAAAATCTGATTTTTATTTTATACAATAAAAGAAATTAAATAAAAATCAAAAACAGAATACAGAAACTGGGAATCGGGTTTTGAAGATCAAACCCGGGTCGTTTCCCGGGTCGACTCGGGTCACGAAGAACACCGGCTGCCCAGAAAACGCCGACGCCGGCGGCCCTATTCCGGCGAACCAATTCTGCCACTACAGCGATGCAACGACGAAGTTAGTCGAGGGTTTTCATTCTCCAGTCTCCCAGGAAGCTCGTTCCACCATTCTTTTTCATCCCCGTCGCACAGGTCGCCATCTCCGGCCAAAAACAAAACAACTCCGGTGAGTTGCAACTGAATCCGACGACCTCGGTTTCCAGGCAAAACGGACATCGTTTGCTTCGTTTCTTAATGGGTTTTCACTCCAAATCACTCCAGGAATACAATCACGCCAACAACTTCGTCTAATAACCCAGGGAACCATTTCTCCGATCAAAATCATAATATTTCCGGCCAAAACTCAAAGTACCGATTTCGTACACCAAAAATTACACATAATAGCTTAAAATAAAGCTTATTAACTCTACAATCTAACCCCTATAATCAAAATAACCTCAGATTCATACAAAATCAAAAACGAACTAAAATAAAATTGTATAAACTTGAAACTAAGAACTAACACTTAGGACAATCTTTTGTTGAAATAAATAGCATAAATCGACTGTAAACAAGTATATACAACTATACCAAGGATCAAAATCAACCCAGAACCCCATAATCAAAAACCCCCAATTTCAGTCCAAGAACCCTAAAGTATGAATTGAAAATCTAAACAACAAAACATGAAATTGATGGTATGAATAGAAAGTACAGATCAAGAGCTTTGTTTTGGTTACTCACATGATCGATTTGGATAACAGAATCACTCTCAAATCTGCAGTTGAATTCTCTGGATGTTCTTCACCCCCACAAATATTTTCTTGAATTTCTGATTTTTTTCTGATTAATTAACTAATTAATTAACAGTAAATCAACTATTTATATTTATGAAAATAATACCCCTAAATAAAATTAAGGGGCTAATTATACTCCTAATAAAAATATTTGGCCCCAATTTTTATAATTTTTGGGTATTAATATTGAATTTTTAATTATCCAATAAATACAAAATAAATGCTAAAAATTCCCAAAAATTGTGAATATTACAAAAATGCAAAGAAAAATGATATATGATAATTTCATGATCATATAAAAATAAAAATGTGATTTTTGTGGGGTTTTTGGTACCCGAAGGGGTCCGGAAAAAGTCGTTTTTCGCGAAAAAGGTCAATTGGTAAAACGTCTAGGGGTTCAGAATAGCGATACGGTATAGGGCATTTTTGGCAAAATAGGGCCAATGATTTTGTTTGAAATACTGGCTTTTAAAACATAGTTTTGAGCTGTACAGGTTTTGATATAATATATATAACTGACGATAAAACGTTCAATAACTATCCAAAACACGTTTGGATCAAAACAACCAACACATAACACATAGCAGTTAGGGTTCAACGACTTAACACATTTAATCACATAATAATATACATAATTTATTATTATTATAATAGAATACAAGCGTAATTCCTCGGTCGTTACATTCTCCCCCCCTTAACAAGATTCTGTCCTCAGAATCTAATTATACAAATAACTGAGGATACTTTTCCAGCATTTCACTTTCAAGCTCCCAGGTTGATTCTTCAACCATTGGGTTTCTCCATAAAACTCTCACTAATGACACAGACTTATTTCTTAATACCCTCTCTTGCCTATCTAGAACTCTTATTGGCTGTTCTACATATGACAAATCTGCCTGAAGTTCTACTGGTTCATACTCTATTACATGCCTTGTATCAGGATTATACCTCTTAAGCATAGATACATGAAATACGTTGTGAATGTGCTGCATATGGGGTGGTAGAGCTAACTCGTACGCAACCTTCCCAATTTTCTTCAAAATCTCAAATGGTCCAACGTATCGTGGCTTCAATTTCCCTTTATTGCCAAATCTGGTCAATCCTTTCCATGGCGATATTTTGAGCAATACGTGTTCTCCTTCCTGATAATCCATATCCTTCCTGGCTTGGTTTGCATATCTGCTTTGTCTGTTTTGTGCTGCCTCGATTCGTTTTCGAATAAGATTAATCTTTTCTTTTGTCTGCTGAATTAATTCTGGACCCAAAATCTTGCGTTCTCCAACTTCATCCCAGTGCACGGGTGATCTGCATTTCCTCCCATATAATGCTTCATACGGTGGCATTCCAATACTGGCGTGATAGCTATTATTATAAGAAAATTCCACTAGGGGTAAATGTTCATCCCAACTGCCTTCAAAATCGATCGCACAAACTCGTAGCATGTCTTCAATCGTTTGAATTGTCCTTTCACTTTGGCCGTCAGTTTGCGGATGATAAGCTGTACTCATATTCAACTTCGTTCCTAGACATTCTTGAAATTGCCTCCAAAATCTTGAATTGAAACGAGGATCTCGATCCGATACAATTGATACTGGTACTCCATGACGCATCACAATTTCTTTGAGATACATGTGCACTAATTTGTCGAGCGAAAATCTTTCATTAATTGGTAGAAAATGTGCCGACTTCGTAAGTCTGTCAATGATTACCCATATCGCATCATGATTTGCCCTAGTCTTCGGTAGTCCTACCACAAAATCCATCGCTAGATGTTCCCATTTCCATTCTGGAATGTCTAATGGTTGCAATAACCCACTCGGACGTTGGTGTTCTGCTTTAACTCGCTGGCATGTGTAGCATTTACTCACCCATTCTGCTATCTCCTTCTTCATATTCAGCCACCAAAAATTTTCCTTTAAATCGCGATACATTTTCGTGCTTCCTGGATGAATGGAATACTTCGAATTGTGCGCATCTTGCATAATTTCTTCTTTTAATTCTGCCACGTTAGGGATCCAGATTCTTGACGCAAAACGTAAAATTCCTTCATTATCTTTCTGAGTTGTAATCTCTTCTCCTGTTAAGTTGTCGTCTTGACTCATCACTTCTTCTTGACAACGGCGAATCTTTTCCAGCAATTCTGGTTGGAAAGTCATAGCGTAGATAGTTTCTACAGATTCATTAGGAGTACGAATTTCGATTTCCAATTTGTCGAATTCCCTGGCCAATTCTTCGCATGAAGTCAACCGATTCAATCTTTCTTTTCTGCTTAGCGCATCTGCTACAACATTTGCTTTTCCTGGATGGTAACTGATTGTAACATCGTAATCTTTAATCAATTCCAGCCATCGATGTTGTCGCATGTTTAGTTCCTTTTGCGTGAAGATATACTTCAGACTTTTATGATCCGTGTAGATTTCACATTTTTCACCGTATAGATAATGTCTCCACAGCTTCAATGCAAATACAATTGCTGCTAATTCCAGATCATGCGTAGGATATTTCTGTTCATGGGGTTTAAGTTGTCTCGACGCATATGCAATGACGTTACCATGTTGCATTAACACACATCCTAAACCACGATATGAAGCGTCACTGTAGATAACAAAATTTCCTTGCTCGTCTGGCAATACTAATACTGGTGCCGTCACCAACCGATTCTTCAACTCTTGAAAACTTTCTTCACACTTACTATTCCATTCGAACTTTTCACTTTGTCGAGTTAACTTGGTCAGCGGTGTAGCTATCTTCGCAAAATCTTTGACAAATCTTCGATAATATCCTGCCAAACCTAAGAAACTTCGAACCTCTGTCGGCGTCTTTGGTCTTTCCCAATTCAACACAGCTTCAATCTTTGCTGGATCAACTTGAATGCCTTCTCTGCTGATGATGTGCCCTAAAAACTGCACTTCTTTCAACCAAAATTCGCATTTGGAAAATTTTGCATAAAGCTGCTCCTTCCGTAATATTTCCAATGTCGTTCTTAAATGCGCTGCATGCTCTTCTTCCGTCTTTGAATAGATCAAGATGTCATCAATAAATATAATGATAAACTTATCCAAATACTTCTTGAATATTCGATTCATCAAATCCATAAACGCTGCAGGTGCATTCGTCAATCCAAAAGCCATCACAAGAAATTCATAGTGTCCGTACCTTGTTCTAAACGCTGTCTTTGGAATATCTTCGGCCTTGATCTTTAACTGATGATAGCCTGATCGTAAGTCGATTTTCGAAAACCATGCTGCTCCTTTTAGTTGATCAAATAAATCATCAATGCGAGGTAAAGGATATTTATTCTTGATAGTTAACTTGTTCAGCTCACGATAATCGATACACAGTCGCATACTACCATCCTTCTTTTTCACGAACAATACTGGCGCACCCCATGGGGATACACTTGGCCTTATAATTCCTTTGTCAAGAAGTTCTTGCAACTGCTTTGCTAATTCCCTCATTTCAACAGGTGCCATTCTATATGGAGTTTTCGAAATTGGTTCAGTCCCTGGCGTCAAGTCAATAGTAAACTCAATTTCTCGATCTGGTGGAAGTCCTGGTAATTCGTCCGGAAAAACATCAAGAAATTCACAAACTACAGGAATATCTTCAATCTTCAAATCTCCCTTATCAACATCCCGTACATAGGCTAAATAAGCTTGACATCCTTGACGTAGCAATCTTCTCGTCTGCATTATTGATAGGAATTTCTGCTTTTGCTTCTCACCTTTAAATATTACCGTTTCATGTTCTTCAGTTTGCAATTTCACTCTCTTATTCGCACAGTCAATTTGAGCATTATTCTTAGACAGCCAATCCATTCCTAAAATAATATCAAACTCTCCTAACCTAAAAGGTATCAAATCAACAAAAAAATGACATCTCCCTATCTCAATATCACAGCTCGGACATACTCGATCTACTGCAACCTGATCATTATTTGCTAATTTTATGACTAACACTTCATCCAACCACTGAATCTCACAATCTATCTTAGAGATAAAGGCTTCAGAAATAAAAGATCTAGTAGCTCCTGAATCAATCAATACTAAAGCATTTACAGAATTTACAGGAAGTGTACCTGCAACCACATTCGGACTCTGTACCGCTTCCTTCATTGACATGTTGAAAGTCCTTGCTCTGGGCTGATTTCGTTGTGGTAATGGAGGTGGAGGTAATGCTAAAACTCTTGGAATACTGGCAGCCATTGCAATTCCTCTGCAGTCTTTGGCGATATGTCCTTTTCTCCCACATTGAAAACAAGTAACTTCTGCTTTTCCCATTGGACATTCTCCAGAATAGTGTCCCCTTTGCTTGCACTTGAAACACGTAACATTTAGCTTGTTGCAAACTCCTGTATGCTTTCTACCACACGTTCTGCAATCAGGTATAGGCAGTCGAATAAGCCTTTGCTGAGTTGGGGCAGGTAGTCGATTACCCATCCTCTGGTTGTTTTGCTCTGGCCTTTTGAAATTTACTTTTTCCCGAGCTTGAAATCCCGGCCTTTTGTTGAAACGATTCTGAAATTTCCCTGGTCCTTTCTCTTTCTGAGCTGCTTCGCTTTCTCCTTCAATAATCATAGCCTTCTGAACAACAGCCGTATAAGTTGTCAATTCAAACACAGCTACCCTGCTACGAATCCATGGTTTCAGTCCTTGCTGAAATCTCTTGGCCCGCTTTTCGTCCGTATCCACCTGCTCTGGAACAAACCTTGCCAATTCAGTAAACTTGGTTTCATAATCCGCAACCGATAAGTTGTCTTGTTTCAGCTCCAGGAACTTGATCTCCATCTGGTTCTTCATAAAACGAGGAAAATATTTTTCCAAGAAAAGATCAGTGAATCTGTTCCAGTTCACCACACCTTCTTCCAAAGCTTTCTTTGATTCCCACCAGTAATTAGCTTCGCCTTTTAGAAAATAGCTAGCAAAATCTGTCTTCTGCTCTTTCTCAACCTTTACCAACGAAAAAGCCTTTTCCATCTCTTTCAGCCAAGCTCTCGCTTTTGTAGGATCTGTGGAACCCATAAATTCCGGTGGCTTCACCGACTGAAATTGCTTGAAAGTAGTCGTAGGTGCTGCTGGTGGTATTTGATGTCCTGGATGAGCGGCTTGCTGTAACATCTGTTGCTGGAACTGCTGTTGCTGCTGCTGCATTTGTTGTTGCATCATCAACATCTGCTGTTGCATGAGATTAAACATCTGATCCATCTGTTTATTATTGTTTTGGCCCTCGGTGTTTCCATTCGATGAGTCGGGCTGCGCTTTTCTCTTAGGTGCCATTTTTCTGGTAAATAAATAATGGATCTTATTTAATAACAGTATATTAAACATATATTAAAACAGTCGATTCGAGAAATAAAATAACTTATTAAATAACTGAATAAATAAAATAGTATGATATGTTAAATTTTTTTTTTTTTTTTTTACAACATGATCGTGAATAAAACTACATTTGTAAATATGCAATGGTACTGAAATAAATGTAAATGCTTAAATGACTGGAAATAAAATAAAGAAAACATGCAAAAGATTATCTCATATATATATATATAGGTAGAACACCAGCTACAGGTGTCAATGCTTGATACAAAACCCTATGATATAACAGTCATACTGCTACTACTATTAGTCAGAGTCAGTAGCTACACTCATACAAACTAATATACAATACTATGCTGCCTCTATCTACAAAATATACATAATACAACACTCATCGATCTGCTGGTCTCAAAATCCTGGTGGTACGTGGCTCAACTCCTCCTGCACTGCCTCTAGCACTGCCTCGGTAAGTCCCAATGCTCTGCGATATGCTGTCTCCGCACTAAGATCCTGCTGTCTCAAATCAGTAAGCTGCTGCGAACTAACCCGGTGAATATGATGTAGTCTCTCTCTCAGTATATAATCCGGTCGTAATGCTCTGACAGGACCATCCGTCTGTGTCTCATACAATCCAAGGATCTCTCTACACTGGTTCTGCCATCTAATCCTCTCCTCCCTCTCTGCCTGAAAGCGCTGGTAAGTCACGGTATGATGCTCATGAAGATCAGTGCTGGAACCTCGAGAAGGTAATGGTCCATCTACCACGATCTCATCCATAAACTCTGGCTGAGGAAACTGATACACTCCAGGAACAGGTGCATAAATGGCTAATGGGGCAGGAAATAAGACAGGCTGCTCCATAGGCGCATACACAGGCGGCTCTGCCTCTGGCTCCATCGGTGGCATCTCTGGAATCTCAACTGGTGGCATAGGAATCTGAGGCTCTAAATCCTCCCACTGCGGAAGATCAACCATATCAGGAATATCAAACATCGGAAACTCTAATGGTGGAATATCTGGTATCTCTGGCTCAATATATGGAAAATAATCTGCAAAACCTGGTACCTCCGGGGGAAGTGGTATCTCTGGTGCTGGCTCAGGTGGCAATGGAGGTAAGATATGCTCTGACACTGGGGCTACTACCTGTGCATCCACTGGATCTGTCTCGGTCCTCTCCGTAGATGATGATAAAGAAGCCATCTCATATACATAAAAATAATAACACAAAAACAATCAAATCACAATCCTATAATTCATAACTTCTAATCACATAGACAAACAATCCTAACACTCTTACTCTCATCCTATCTTATTTTCCTATCTTATCTTAACCCTAACATTCTTGTTTTCCAAGGTCAATCCTAAGCTCTGATGCCAACTATAACACCCTCCAAATCCGGGGTATAGATTTGGGGCATTATTAACAACAATTACCAACTATACCTGCACAAGCGGAATATTAATATAATAATTACCCCGAACTATCACTACTCAGGATCTTTTAAGGGTTGAGGTTGGAAACAAGAATCATGCACTACACTTTATTACAAACCCGACTAAATAAAAACCTGTCTCAAGAACTCTCTTTATTACAAAACTTTATTCTATCTACAGTTTCACTACGCAATCTTTTATTCAAACTACACAAAACTTTTATTCAACCCAACATCACTACTTATCCTGCTACACCTGATCTGGCAATTCAAAGCTCTCTTCGGGAATAGGAATGAACACTCTTGGTATAAGAGGGTCCCGCTGCTTGACTCGCTTCTTGACTATGCGGGTCCTGATGGGTTTCATTCTCTATCTTAACTGTAAAACAATAGGAGTGACAATAAAAGAAATGAGCCAAAATTGCTCAACAAGCCTGCAATAATTTATATATATATTATGAAGAGAGAGAAATAAAGAGAAATAAATAAACCAATAAGCTGCTGGTTTGAACAACCATCTGTATCTGTATATGATAATAATTTGCCAATGATGGCGAGTGCCAAATGAACAAGACTGGAAACAAGAACCAACATATGCACTATAATCTGCTGATCAGTCAGAATATAGTGCGGATCTATACCCAACTGCATAGACCCAACCAACATAAGGAGTACTCAGGCAACTATGGCCTATTAATTAATGGTCTGGGAAAAACCCAGCCTTTATAGTAACCATCCAGTCCAAGGCTGAGCATCCGGAACAATCGGTATGCTATTGATGTATCCCAACACCAGGATATACCAGAATATATGTAACAAGGGTAAAGGAATTGAAATATGAACAGGGAATTCAATAAATTGGGTAAATCAAGAATTGAAATGAAATGGAACAAGTGATAATAAATGGGTAACAGTGTATATGAACAATAATTATCAAAGAGAATTGATACGATAGAAAAGAAATATAAATCACTATTCTGAATTTAGAATAGGGGAAAAACTTGCCTTGCGTGTACTTAACCTGGTTTAACTTACTGCCTTCTGACCCTAGCTTGTTCTGCCTTGCTAACACTGAACAAATCATGGAAAGATAGGTGTTTAGATAATTTACTACATACGTGTATCTTGAATTGATATCACGCAACCTTATCAGTCTACCCATGCGTTTCTATCTGACTCGCATATATATACATATAATTATATGCCACATAAGATTCACATAATCACGTAAGGCACATAGCACATAAAGCACATAATTGATTTTTAATCTCATAACTATTTTTAGAATCGATACTAGACTCATATTGGTATTAACTAGCCTTATCTGATTTTATTATAATTTTTCGGGATTTATTCGGCTCAATTATATCCCTACTAGGACCTATGAACTATCAATTATCACCAAACCACTCTTTTTCAGAAGAAATTATAACTTACAACCATTTTTATTGGATTCGTCTCATTTTTCTGAGTCTAGAGGTCTTTGTTTTACTCAAATCGGACTAACGGTTGAATTGTTATGAATTAAACACTGTAATTTAATTTATTATTCAATATAAATAATTATTACAACCTTTTTAATCCTAAAATAATTTTTAAATAATTATTTAAGAAAAATCAAAGTCAAAAATAATTTTTTTATAATTTTTGGAGTTAAAATGAAGAAGTTACGATTTATTGAAAATTATGTGATTAATTATCGAAATAATTAATCACTTTTTAAATAAATAACTAATAAATAATTAATAATTGCCTATTTAATAATTTAAAATAATAAATCCCTAATTATTAGGATTAATCACAATTTATTATAATATTTATAACTTATCGATATTTATTCGATTAGATCGATTATTTACAAATAATCAATCAACTTAATTAACCGATACGCTATTTATCGAATAACTACGAATTATTCGAATTATAATCTAACTCAACGATTAACTACTCGTATAAATACGAGCTACTCGCAATCCTCACATAATTATCGAACCATTACATTATTATTATTGTACTTATACGATTCGTTAATCAATTAATTATCGGTATTTAATTATTCAATACGAATAATTATTACAACACTCTTGAATAAATATCGCTCGATTAATAATTCTAACTTAGCGAATCACTATTCGAAAAAGTACGAGTTACTCGCAGTATTCAACTAATTTACGAATTATTATTCGTATTATTCGATTATTTTTAATCCTTATTTATTAATTAATTACCTAATTATTAATTAACTAAATAACTAATAAATAATTAGATAAATAATTAAATAATTATTTAAATAACTAATTTCGAATTTCTAAATTAATAAAATAATTTAGAAATTATTATTAATAATTTTCAGTATTTAAATCTAAATTTTATTAGATTTTTGGAATTATTAAAATCTGATTTTTATTTTATACAATAAAAGAAATTAAATAAAAATCAAAAACAGAATACAGAAACTGGGAATCGGGTTTTGAAGATCAAACCCGGGTCGTTTCCCGGGTCGACTCGGGTCACGAAGAACACCGGCTGCCCAGAAAACGCCGACGCCGGCGGCCCTATTCCGGCGAACCAATTCTGCCACTACAGCGATGCAACGACGAAGTTAGTCGAGGGTTTTCATTCTCCAGTCTCCCAGGAAGCTCGTTCCACCATTCTTTTTCATCCCCGTCGCACAGGTCGCCATCTCCGGCCAAAAACAAAACAACTCCGGTGAGTTGCAACTGAATCCGACGACCTCGGTTTCCAGGCAAAACGGACATCGTTTGCTTCGTTTCTTAATGGGTTTTCACTCCAAATCACTCCAGGAATACAATCACGCCAACAACTTCGTCTAATAACCCAGGGAACCATTTCTCCGATCAAAATCATAATATTTCCGGCCAAAACTCAAAGTACCGATTTCGTACACCAAAAATTACACATAATAGCTTAAAATAAAGCTTATTAACTCTACAATCTAACCCCTATAATCAAAATAACCTCAGATTCATACAAAATCAAAAACGAACTAAAATAAAATTGTATAAACTTGAAACTAAGAACTAACACTTAGGACAATCTTTTGTTGAAATAAATAGCATAAATCGACTGTAAACAAGTATATACAACTATACCAAGGATCAAAATCAACCCAGAACCCCATAATCAAAAACCCCCAATTTCAGTCCAAGAACCCTAAAGTATGAATTGAAAATCTAAACAACAAAACATGAAATTGATGGTATGAATAGAAAGTACAGATCAAGAGCTTTGTTTTGGTTACTCACATGATCGATTTGGATAACAGAATCACTCTCAAATCTGCAGTTGAATTCTCTGGATGTTCTTCACCCCCACAAATATTTTCTTGAATTTCTGATTTTTTTCTGATTAATTAACTAATTAATTAACAGTAAATCAACTATTTATATTTATGAAAATAATACCCCTAAATAAAATTAAGGGGCTAATTATACTCCTAATAAAAATATTTGGCCCCAATTTTTATAATTTTTGGGTATTAATATTGAATTTTTAATTATCCAATAAATACAAAATAAATGCTAAAAATTCCCAAAAATTGTGAATATTACAAAAATGCAAAGAAAAATGATATATGATAATTTCATGATCATATAAAAATAAAAATGTGATTTTTGTGGGGTTTTTGGTACCCGAAGGGGTCCGGAAAAAGTCGTTTTTCGCGAAAAAGGTCAATTGGTAAAACGTCTAGGGGTTCAGAATAGCGATACGGTATAGGGCATTTTTGGCAAAATAGGGCCAATAATTTTGTTTGAAATACTGGCTTTTAAAACATAGTTTTGAGCTGTACAGGTTTTGATATAATATATATAACTGACGATAAAACGTTCAATAACTATCCAAAACACGTTTGGATCAAAACAACCAACACATAACACATAGCAGTTAGGGTTCAACGACTTAACACATTTAATCACATAATAATATACATAATTTATTATTATTATAATAGAATACAAGCGTAATTCCTCGGTCGTTACAACTTATGTATTTACATTTTAGTATTCAGGACAAGTAATGATGTATTATAATCAGGCCATGTATGAACTCGGTTAATTGTTTTGTCCCCAAGATATAATTGGGAGACCCTATGGTATATATATCTAGCAGTTATTTAGAAATTTATTTCCATATTATTGCACCTAATAAAAAAAACATGCTAGATAATAGATGACATGCTTACATATGAATAAATTAATCCATCTATAAATAATTGCAACTATGTTGACAAATTTTTATTTTTAGAACAATGCCACCCCGTTGAAGAGGAACCAGAGCACAACCTGCAAAATCTGTTAACCAACAACGGAATGAACCTGACCCTGTAGTAAATAAGGAAAGTGAATAGGACCTAGACTATAATGAATATAATGAGGAGGAATATGTAGAAGAAGAGGCTGAGGATACCCATCAGGGAGGAAACCCCATGAATGAGTTTATGGAACTTTTAAGAGAAAATCTGAACCAACAGCCCATTCCACCACAGCCGCATGCTGCCCAACAGACTGCAGCCACTGCCTTCAGGGCATTCAAATCTCTCAAACCCCCAGAGTTTGTAGGATCTGCCAACCCCATTGAAGCATGGGCCTGGCTCAAAGAGATAGAAAAGTCCTTCGAGATACTAGGTGTAGAGGAACGACACAAGACCATTTTCGCTTCTTACATGCTGAAGGGAGAAGCTAATTACTGGTGGGAATCCAAACGAAACCTAGAGACTGATGCTATAATTCCATGGGATAGGTTTACCCAACTGTTTTTAGAAAAGTATTTCCCTAGGTTTATGGAGACCCAGATGGAGATTAAGTTTCTGGAGTTGAAACATGATAAGATGACTGTGGCGGAGTATGAGGCCAAGTTTACTGAGCTGTCAAGATTTGTTCCTGAGTTTGTGAATACCAAAGAGAAGAAAGCGCGAAGGTTTCAGTTTGGTCTGAAACAGTGGATCCAAAACCGAGTGGCGGTACTAGAGCTAACAGATTATGCCACCTTAGTGCAGAAAGCCTCGATTGTTGAAGCTGGCAGTGAGCAGAGTGTGAAGGAAAAGGAAAATAGGAAGAGGAAGATAGGAAGCCAAGGCTGAGGAGGAGTAGGAACCGGGAACAGGAGCCTTCCAAGTAGGTTCGTCAGGGGACTGGTGTCCCAACCTGCACGAGAACCCGGATTTAGAAAGGCCCCAAGTGAGAGTGTTGGCCAGGGCGGCGGACAATCTAGGGCAACATTTCATAGCCAACCACGTGCCCCAATACCCGAATGTCAGACATGTGGAAAACGACACCTTGGAGTGTGCACCCAGGCGAGAGCCCCTCTGAAATATTACAGGTGCGACCAACCCGGACACCTTGCCAACAATTGTCCCCAATACAACAAGATATGTTTTTAATGTGGAAAAGTAGGGCACATGAGGAAGGATTTCCCGACATTGAATCCCCCAGCCTCAAGAATGAGCAGAGCTGCATCCAACCGGCCCCCGGCTGCTAGGACCTTCAACATGACCGTTCAGGATGTTGTCCGAAACACTGACGTGATAGCAGGTACCCCTTTTGTTAAATTCCGAACATGCAAATGTCCTATTTAATTCTGGAGCAACCAAGTCATTTATATCTCAAGATTTTGCTAAAAATTTAAAACTTAACGCCGTACCCTTACGTGAGATATTATAAGTGGAAATAGCAAACAAAGAAATAATTACTGTGAATCAAGTACACCCTAAGTGCAAGTTGAAATTAGAAGGGAAGGTCTTCGAGGTTGACCTAATCCCTTTTGCATTAGGAGAATTCGATATAATCTTAGGAATGGATTGGCTATCCAGTAATGGAGCGCAAATAGATTGTGAGCGGAAGAGGGTAAAGATAAGTGTGTAAAATGGAAAAAAGTAGTATTTAGAGGTCAACGATAGAACCATAAATTTCTGACCATGCTATAGGCAAAAAGATTGTTAAGGAAAGGTAACGAGGCCTATTTGGATTATGTGGTAGATACCAAGAAGGAAGTTCCTAATATACAGGATATACCCATAGTGAACGAATTCGAGGATGTGTTTCCAGAGAACTTACCAGGGTTGCCACCCGACAGGGAAATAGAGTTCGCTATAGAATTAGCACCAGAAATGGCACCAGTATCCAATGCCCCCTATAGGCTAGCCCCAGTTGAGATGAAGGAACTAGCTTCTCAGCTGCAAGAATTATTAGATAATTGGAATGACAAGACCCAGTGTGTCGCCATGAGGAGCGCTAGTACTATTCGTAAAGAAAAAGAACGGCAGTATGAGATTATACGTAGACTATCGAGAATTGAATAAGCTGACTATTAAGAAGGTACCCTCTCCCCAAGATTGATGACCTATTCGACCAACTCAAGGGAGCTGTATATTTTTCCAAAATGGATTTGAGGACAGGATATCACCAGTTGAAAATCAAACCTGAGGATATACCGAAGACTGCCTTCTGTACTAGGTATGGACACTATGAGTTTTTAGTCATGTCAGCTGACCAATGCACCCACAACCTTTATGGATTTGATGAACAGAGTGTTCAAAAGGTACCTAGATATATGTGTGATAGTTTTTATAGATGATATTCTAATCTACTCAAAAACAGAGCAAGAACATGCAGAACATTTGTGGATAGTCTTAGAAATCTTGAGGAATGAGAAATTATATGCCAAGTTCTCGAAATGCGAGTTTTGGTTAAGGGAAGTGCAGTTCTTAGGACATGTGGTGAGTAGCAAAGGAGTTTTAGTTGACCCCACCAAAATAGAGGCGATATCTAACTGGGAAAGACCAACTACCCCAACCGAGGTTAGGAGTTTTGTAGGTTTAGCAGGGTATTACCGGAGGTTCGTGCAAGACTTTGCTAAGATAGCCGGTCCACTGACTAGACTTATCCGGAAGACAGAAAAGTTTGTATGGACAGAGAAATGTGAGGAAAGCTTTCAGGAACTGAAAAGGAGGCTGGTGTCAGTACCAGTGCTCGCTCTTCCTGATGGAAAGAGAGAGTTTTTGATATACAGCGACACATCGCTTAAAGGATTAGGATGTGTACTGATTCAGCACGGAAAAGTTATAGCGTATACCTCTTGGCAATTGAAGGAGTATGAGAGCAGATACCCGACGCATGATCTAGAATTAGCAGCCATAGTGTTTTCCCTGAAAATTTGGAGACACTACCTGTACGGTGAGAAATGTGAGATTTACACAGACCATAATAGCCTCAAATATATTTTTACTCAGAAGGAACTGAACATGAGACATAGAAGATGGTTAGAGTTGATTAAGGACTACGACTGTGAAATTTTGTATCACCCGGGTAAAGCCAATGTGCTGGTTGACGCCCTTAGTAGGAAGGAAAGACTCAAAATGATAATGACATCTGAGGAATTCATTAAAGAATTTGAGAAGATGGAAATTGACGTGAGGATGACCGGTAAAGGAACAGAAGGATTATTTGAGATCAAGCTAGTGCCGGAACCGAATGAAAAGATACGAGTATGTTAGGAAAAGAAGATGAGTAAAGAAAGAGGAACATTGACCGGTGATGAAGTGAGATGCGAGAAGGACGAGAAAGGGATCATGAGGTATGCGTCCTGAATTTGGATTCCCAATGTGCAAGAGTTAAAGGATGAGCTGCTGCACGAAGGGCACAACTCCAGATATTCAATCCACCCAGGAAGTACGAAGATGTACCGTGACCTTAAGGAATATTATTGGTGGCCTAACATGAAGAGAGAAGTAGAAGAGTGGGTCAGCAAGTGCTTGACATGCCAAAGAGTGAAGGCTGAACATCAGCGACCCATTGGACTACTACGGCCCCTGGAAATTCCGGAATGGAAATGGGAGCATATAACCATGGATTTTGTGACAGGCCTACCAAGGACAAAGACCAATCATGACGCCATATGTGTTATCATAGATAGATTGACCAAGTCCGCACACTTCCTACCAATCAATGAAAGGTACACCGTAGACAAGCTATTGGATATTTACTTGAAGGAAATTGTAGTGAGACATGGCGTCCCTGTTGCCATAGTATCATATCGAGACCCAAGGTTTAATTCCTGATTTTGGAGAAGCTTCTAGGAATGTGTAGGCACCGGACTAAACATGAGTACCGCTTACCACCCCCAGACTGATGGACAAAGCGAAAGGACTGTTCAAACCCTAGAAGATATGCTACGAGTGTATGCCATTGATTTTAAAGGAAATTGGAATGACCACAGTTACCCCTGATCGAATTTACTTACAACAGCTATCATGCTAGCATAGGAATGCCTCTGTATGAAGCTCTTTATGGAAGGAGATGTCGCTCTCCCCTACGTTGGGATGAAGTTGGAGAACACAAGATAATAGGACCAGAGTTAGTCCAACAGACCAGAGAAATGGTGGAACTCATCAGGAAAAGATTGGTAGCAGCTCAGGACAGACAAAAGATGTACGTCGACCAGACCAGGAAGGATAGGGAATATGAAGTAGGAGATTCAGTGCTATTGAAGGTATCTCCGTGGAAAGGAGTGATAAGATTTGGGAAGAAAGGGAAGCTGAGTCCCAGATTCATAGGACCCTTTGAAATTTTGAGGAGAATAGGACCTCTAGCTTACGAGCTCGCCTTGCCTCCTAATCTGCAACAAGTGCACAATGTGTTCCATGTGTCCATGTTAAGGATGTACCATGCAGATGCACGACACGTAAAAGAATACGAGCAGGTAGATTTACAACCAGACCTGACCTACATCGAGCAGCCAGTAAAGATAATGGACCAAAAAGAACAAGTGCTGAGGAATAAGACTGTGAAGCTGGTTAGAATCTTGTGGAGAAATCAAAATGTCAAAGAGTCAAATTGGGAACTTGAAGACGTAATGAGGAATAGATACCCCTACTTATTTTCTAATTGATTCCGAGACGGAATCCTTGTTAGAGGGGAAGAATGTAATAACTCAAATTTTTGAGACCTTGTAAAATGTTTAATGAATAGTAACCCTGACGGATGGGGAAAACTTTTTAGCCCACACTATGTAGTGCATGAGATAATGAGTTTCGGAGTTGATATTATGATTATACGTACCAAATGAGTGTATGTAAATGCTATTAATTTTCGAAAAAAATGAACTTTGAAAAATGACCATATTTAAAAATCATCGAGGATTATGGGAATCATAATATAATTACAAAATTTAAACCCCACAGATTTATATCCAAGTATGATAATTCAAAACATAAGGAATAAATACGAAAGGAATTACGTCGCGAACCATTTACGAGAAAGTATTACGAAAACGTTTAAGTGACCGAGCGAACGCGTAAACGATTAAATAAATGTAACACACTAACTAACCGTGGTAAGAAAGTAACCGTGGTTACTTTATCAAATAGTGAGCTAAGGTGTAGGATGATCAACCAAGGCTATCAAATAATAAGCTAAAGAGCTAAACAAGTGGCTTAACTTGTAAACTAGGAAGCTAGTTGGATTTGTCCCCAAGATTTGCAACAAGAATAAAATCCTAGGATCTAAAATAGAGAATATCAATCAAATAAAAATATATCACAACCTCATTTCCAAGAAGCAACCAAGGAAGCAAGCATAAAAGCACATCTTCTCTCCCAAAACCTCTTCCATTCGGCTTTTCTTCTTCAACCAAGAAATCAAAATTAAAACTTCAAGCTCTAGCCATGGATAAATCCTCCCATTAATTATCAAGTTTCTAACAACTAAAATAAGGTAATATAAATCTTTGAGATCTTTTTATCAAGGTTTGATGGGTGAAATAAAGTCAAGAAAGTTGATAATGAATAGTATAAATAGTAACTCTTCTTTGGTTTCTTGATTTTAACGGTTGTTTTAGGTTCCAAAAACCATACTAAGCACTCCCAAGACTTTAACATCATCAAGAACACATCTCCAGTTCTCAAGAAAGGTAAAAATCTTTGACCCAACTTTATTTAAGATTTAAGTTCAAGATCCTTTTAGTATGAAGTTGTAAACATAGTTTTGGTGGGAGTATTGTTATAATCTTGATGTTTAGCTAAGTAGATTTAAGGTTGATTGTTGTTGCCTCAAGAACATGATGTTCTTGAGAGGAGTTAGTGTGTTGATGATGATATGTTGGTTGTTGGTGGTAGTATAATGATTTAAGGCATAAACGAAACTTTGATCGTAACCGTAATCTCGTTAAAATGAACAAAACGTAACTTTAAGTTTCTGTAGAAAGTCCCTAGGATTTAAACTGTAGTGTTTTAAAAAATAACCATTGATTATGATATAAAATGTTATAAGGATCGTGTAGGAGCTTGAATTGCTTGATTCCAATTTACGGATCGTAAGTTATGGCCGTTTTACTAAAAGTGATTTACGTGACAAAAATATTATCTGTTGGAGAATATTATCTCGACTTATTTTAAATATTTTAAATATAGTTTCAAAAGGAACTCCCCCTTTATTTACTTATCTGTTGACAACGGTCAACTCACATCCTTAGTACTTCCTCCGAAAACTTTTGGAAGTACATATATATATATATATGAGGTAAAGTTGTGCCTATCAACAAGCAAAACGCTTGGGAAACTTCGATATAGTTTTATGATGTTTATTTACGATTTAAAAATCATAAAACCTGATGTAAAATACTTTCTGATTTTCGGAAAATCATTCGAATAATTTTAGATCGTCGAAGAATATTATCTCGACTTATTTTAAATATTTTGAAAATAGTTTCAAAAGGAACTCCCCCTTTATTTACTTATCTGTTGACAACAGTCAACTCACATCCTTAGTACTACCTCCGAAAATTTTCAGAAGTACATATATATATATCTGAGGTAAAGTTGTGCCTATCAACAAGCAAAACGCTTGGGGAACTTTGATATAGTTCGATGATTCTAAGTATATGATAGGATTTCCTAAAGGATAAGGGAGGGGTAGGATCCAAGTACTTCGTGTATTGGATAGACTACCGGTACCGTAGGAGACGGTACTATACGTACCTAAGGACCTGCGAAGTGTGTGTATACCCGAAATGAGGACACATAGCCCGTATACGGCAAAGGTGATAACTAGGATACGAAGGTGTCGTACTTCGACTAGTAGAAAGGGTTACTATTATCATAGTACGACTGATCATCGTATGCGGTGGCTTCAACGAATGTCATATTCTTCCAATTTGAATTGTGATTCAATACCGTAGCCCAAACCTTGGTGCTGGGTTTACTATTAAGGTATTCGCAGGATAATAAAATCCACTAAAGAATTGTTTTCATAAGAAGGTGTGTATCACCAAGGAAAACTATTTGTGAATAAAACATAATTATCATATATGATGTTTTACGTAAGTTTATCATATACTCATTTTCATACTGTACACTATTATGCTGGGCATCATAGCTCATACTTGTTTTCTTAAATTGACACAACACAACAGTAAATCAAGATGCCTACCATGAGAACCACAACCAAGAAATGGGTAGGAAATGGCCAGCTGTTCCGTAGGTTGTTTCGTGTTGTACCACAGGTAGTCCGAATAAGCTGGATTGGTTTCCGGTTGTTTTTAGTTCGGCTTATTTATAAGTATGGCTTATGTAAGGTAATAATTAAGAAATGTATATTTGGCCGACGGACTAGCCTTACTTAAAGGTTACTCCCCGGTAATACTTAATTACTTTTGGTGTAACACCCCCAAATCCGGGGTCGGGGATCCGGGTTGTCACGAGTTCCATTTCCCTTAATAACACCCAATCTTAATAAACAATCAACTACTCTGTACTGTGACCCCACAATATACACACACACCACAAGTTATAGTCTCAGAGATGAATACCAAAAATAACATAAGTCATGTTATTCCACAATTATAAGTCATTACACCTCAAAAGGGTTTCTGAATACATTTACATATTCTTTGCCATTATTACAATTCATAATATACATAAGTCTGGTACATCATTAGTTGAAAAGTTAGCCTATTGGTAATTTCTACCTCAGCTACAGCGGCCTCAACGCTTCCAGAAAGCTGCGGAACGTTTCCTATCCGCTTGCGAATTGGGAGCTTGGTCCTGTTCATCTTATCTATCTGATGTTGTGTGATGAAAGAAGAAAGCAAGGGTGAGCAGCAAGCCCACCTAAATAATATGTATAATGATTAACAATATATGAGCCTTCTCATAGTACTCATGAAAGTCTTGGTCAAAAGAAATGAACCAAGTTGATATCTTAATGCGATGAAGTCGCAAAATATTTAGTATATATACATATATACTTTTCAAAATCTTGGAAGTCCTTTTCCATACATAATATACACAGAGTTCCAGTTTATAACTGTATAAAAATATCGTTGCAAGGTGATCTCATATATCTAACCTTGTCTCAACGTTTTTCTGAAAATCTTTGTCATGCATAAGATAATCATTTACTAGATATAAGTTTAAAAGATGAAGTTACAAGATACTCCAATATACTTATATCTTTTCCAAATACTACTTGAACTACCACCGTTCAAGTTATAATTAGTTTCAAAAGTTCATCACATATATGAGACTACAAGACAAGATTTGAATAAATTCAATCTTTGAACATCATTATAAATAATGAAGTTACGAGATACTTCATTAAGTCCTGATATATATATACACCTATATATATATACATTTCATACACTCCTTGAAAACCTCTGTTATGAAAATTATAAACAGAGTGGCCATATCCAATGAATTTGGAAAGAAAAGAATTTTGGCATAAACCTGA
Organism: Apium graveolens; assembly: GCF_009905375.1. Classification (NCBI taxonomy): domain Eukaryota; kingdom Viridiplantae; phylum Streptophyta; class Magnoliopsida; order Apiales; family Apiaceae; genus Apium; species Apium graveolens. The sequence goes on from NC_133656.1 coordinate 92,421,942, forward strand.
TATCTTGCTGATCAGGCAAGGATACCAATAAGTAACCTTTTACACTAGTAGATGGACGAATTCCCCACTGGTCATCACCCTGGCCGCAATAGGACCTTATGCTGGACTGCCACTTATGCATTTGATGGACTCCCACTGAGCCACTTACACTATCATGGACGCCCACTGGGCCCATGTTGCTTATGTCGGCTCGATAGATGGACTTACTTCCCGAACGTTAGGTAAGTAATCAATTCATTTACCAAAACTGCAACCTTGTTGCGAATATAAAATACACCATAGAGCCGGATCCCTCAGGTTTTGAGCGAGTATTTAAATCCCCTTTTAAAAGGAAGATCTTAAATATAAAAAATGAGTTTTGGGATCCGCTCTAACTTTTAAAAATCATTTTGAAGACTCGAAAACACTTTAAAGAGTGTTTGGAATAATGTTGATTTAATAAATTAAATCAGTCTCAATATAAAAGAAATATCTGAATATTATTATTTAAATAATATTCCCATAAAGAATAATTGAGGTAGAAGTTGGAAAACTTATACTTGAAATGAATAGTAAATAATCAAAGATATACTTATACGAAAGTAATATCTTTATTTGAATAATCAAAAGTAAGTTTGATTATCGAACATTATTCTTTAATAAAATAAAGAATATTATTAAATAATAAGCGGAGTCATAATACCTCGAATGAATATTATAAATAGTATTCATTAAATAAAATAAAGGAGTCATAAGCCCTCGAATGAATATTCAAGTAATATTTATTAAATAAAATAAAGGAGTCATAAGCCCTCGAATGAATATTCAAGTAATATTCCAATGATAAAATAAAGATAAAGTTATCGAATAAACCTTATTCGATTAATAGTTTTGAAAACTATAACCATATATATATAAAAATATATATATTATTCTCGGGAACATCGACTCCCGGTTTAGAAATATGTTCACCTTTTATCCCCTATACTAAGGGTAAACTCAAATACCGCTTATCTCTAGCATAGGTATTATGCAACTATAAGCGTTTGAACCAATAGATATATAAATCAAGAATATGAAACATGCATGCATATATACCATATCACATGCTACAATATATCGCAAGAGTTTGCTAATAACAAATATACATTTATCGCAAGATCATGCACTTATACATATACATCACAACAACAGTTATACGGGTAGAAAACTTGCCTGAGTGCTCCCGGATAGGCTTAAGATTAGAGTGGGTCCGATAACCTATGAACAACAACATAAGTCGGAATTAAACCCCGGTCGCTTAAGAAACTAGACTTTAACCATTTAGAGTCCTAACGTTCGCCTTCGCGCTTACTGATTTACTTAAGTCGCTCGAGTACTCTCGGCTCCACCATTTTTAATAAATTAACCATTAAGGGTTTTAAGGAGATTCTTTCGCGAGTACCTTACCAACTGCCTAATACACTTAACATAATTGTTTTATACCCCAATTAGTCCTTTAAGGTCCTTAACCAAGGTTTCAAAGTAAGGCGAGGGGTAATGGTTCGGTCGCGAAACGTCGTTACTTAAAACGGCCGTTTCTCCTAAACCGTACATCGGAATCAAATGAACCACATATCAAAACGAAGCTCGTAACATGAAGTATCTAAACATGGCAATGGTCAAAACCTAGCAGGGAGTTCTCGGGTCCTAATGTTATGAACAAAATCAGTCTAAAGTAAATCGGACATTACGACGGTTATGTTTACGCGATTTCCCAAATTTATACCATTCCAAATCCACCACAATTCAACCCCAATCCATTCATACAACCAACATCCATCCATACCACATCATAACAGCCCCAACAACTCAACATTAACAATTCATACTTATTTCTCAATTATGAACTAACAGTTTACTTAAGTTCATTGACTAATAACCAAGATTTCTAACTCCAAAAATATCACAAAACCAACCAATCTCTAAACACACAATAATCATGCCTCTCATCAACTAAACTACTCATAACAAGCTTTAAACATGATTACACACCCATTACACTAACCCATCATCTAAACATTAGGAAATCTAAACAACAAAACTTAAGACTAAGATCATGAAGAGTTATACCTTCCTTGAAGCTTTTAATCCATGAAAGATCCTTGGAATACCCATGGAAGCCTTAATCTAACCTCCTACAAGCTTGATCTTTCAAAGAAATCAAGAACATAAAAATTAATTTTAAGAAGTACTATTCACCATCTTCTTCCTTGATTTATAAAAAAAGATTGGCTTGGAATTAGAAGCTTAAACTTATAGGAAGTATGTAACTATCCATGGGGAAGCTTAGATAAATACCTTGCCAAATAGTAAGTGGTGGAGCTTAGATCTTCATTTTTTTATAAAAGAAGCCGAGAGCTTCATGAAGAAAATGGAGGGTTTTGTGTTTTGTGATTTGTTTTGATTTGCCTTGGTTGCTTTTTGTTTTGTTTTTGGTTAATTACCTTTCTAGCCTTGACTTTGTGTGGTTTTAAATCAACCACATCTCCTTCCCCTTATGTCATGCTTATGTCACATTGCTATGTCATTATCCCTTACTTGCCCTCTTCTTATTGGTTGGATGACCTCATCATCCCTAACCTCCTTGATTAACTTCCTAATTGTTTGCCTAATGACCGCTGATCTGTTATACGGTTCGCTTAACTTTCATTTTCGTTTATCGTTTGAGGGATCATACCCGGGATCTTATTACTTGGGTTTCCTTAACCTTTCTCAATACATTATATTCCTTTTATGATCCTCTCTTATAATCCTTTAATTTAAATCCTTTTTATCCTGTTACCTTATACTCAATTTTTTCCATACCTAGTGGATTTCCGGGAAAAATCAAAGTGTTCGGAATTGGATTCTGACGATCTTTACATACACTTATATGTCATATAGAGTGCCAATAAAATCTCAGAATATCCATAAAAGAACCCCTACCTAGTGTGGCATGAAATGTTTTCTCATTCAGCAAAAACACTATTCCTAAGGTTTTCAAAAAATTTCAAAAAAAAAATGGGCTTATTACAGTCTCCCCTCCTTAAAAGGATTCCGTCCCGGAATCAGATAGAAAATGAATAAGGATACTCTCTTAGCATTGCACTTTCTAACTCTCGAGTAAATTTTCCCACATTGTGGTCCTACCACCAAACTCTGCCTAGTTTAATAACCCTTCTCCTAAGCACTTGTTCCTTTTCACTCTATAACCCTCCTTGGTTGCTCCATATAGGTTACGTCGGGTTGCATGTCTATGCGCTCATATTCCCGTATTTATCTGGCATCCGAATTACACTTCCTTATCATTGATACGTGGAACACGTTATGAACTTGCTACAGGTTCGGGGGTAGGGCTAGCTCGTATGCTAACTTCCCAATATGTTTTAGTATATCCAAGGGTCCGACACATTGTGGACTTAGCTTTCCTTTCTTTCCGAATCTCATCAATCCTTTACAAGGGAATACCTATAACAGCACTAAGTCCCCTACTTCCTATTCCTTGTCCTTTCGTGTCAAATCAACATATTTATCATGTCCATCTTGGGCTACTACCAGCCGTCCTCTGATTAGATCTATCATATCCTTGGTCCTTTGGACTACTGCGGGTCCGAGCATCTTGCGCTCTACAGGTTCATCCTAACATAAGGGAGATCGACATTGTCTTCCCTCAAGGATCTCATAAGGCGATATCTCAATACTGATATATGATCTATTGTCGTGAGAAAACTCAATCCGCGTTATGTGATCATTCCAAATTCTTTCAAGTCTATTACACAGACTCTCATCATATCTTCTAGCATTATAGCTTTTGCTTCTCAATACTCATTCTTTTCTAATTCGTAGTCATTACTATCTTCCATACATAATACTATACTGGTTACACTTTTGCTCGTTAGCGTTCTATAACCTTTTAATAACCACGTCAACCTTAGTATCACGAATGTGTTTCCATTCCGAATACTACCACAACTTTATTACTCCTTTTTTAGCTGTTTCTATTTCCCAAAGTTTAATCAATCATATAGAAGTAAAGGAATTTGTTGAGAGATCACTATGATCATGAACACTTGTTATATCGCATAGTTAGTACAGAAGGTGTCCAGCCTTTAGTACTTGACAAGCAATTAAACAATAGCTGGTATCCTACTCGGCTTCTATCACACAGATAGATAGTCATTCGGTAATACCTCCCCTTCTGGAAGGGTTGTTCTTCTCAGTTTATATGAAATGAAAAGAAGAGAAAAGAACGAATTGAAGAGAATTGTATATATGAAAAAATATACTGCCATAAAATATCTGGCTTGGAACCTACCTCTGAACTATAGAGGTTTGTCATAGGAGAACAAAACATTTGTGTATATATATCAAGTATTATCGCATCGCATTTCACATGCTTAAATATTTATTATTCCACCCATCATTCTACGGACCCATGCTCTTCCTCGAGCTTATACTCAATCACCTTTGAAACTCCCTCGACATCGAAAATCAAATCTGGGATCTCATTCTAGACATCATCGTTACTAGAATTCTATGCTTGCACCGCAACCTTCCTCATATAGTAATACGGCTCTCTTTTCATAAGAGGGAATAAATATTCAATAGGTAGATACTCTACTTAATTAGTCTATCAATGATAACTTATACACTACCACGACCCGATTAGTGGTACTCAATCTCAACATCCATTCCAATACAACTCTCACGGTTGTAATCAGCTCATTACTCGCAGAATCATTGCTGCATTACTATGGTCCACTACTGACCGACTATCGTCATTCACGTTCCATGAAATCTTAATATCTAACCATACGGAGTCCATACATGTCGTATCAAATCCTTCTAAGGAGGTAACATAATCACCATTCATGATTCATGAAGAACACTCCTGATCCTGACATACATACATGACATGAAGCAGATAAAAGTGCAGAAGAGTTTCAATCAAAGCAACGATAGCAGGTTAATACCATTCTTAATCATATGCCTTCAATAGAAGACTTAACTCAAGGGTTCGTTTAGTCCTTTTTGAAATATGGTCCTGGATTATTCTCAAGATAGGACCTTCTAAGATAGATAGCCCGTTTATGGCGATTACACGAATTAAACCTTTACCAACTACTATTACGGTTTGGTATTGCACAGTCATCAGAAGGAATGTCAATCTTCCAAACCATAATACAACCTTCACAACTTTAACCATCATCACTGTATTCTTTTGGCACAAGCGCCTATAATTATCCTCTTACCTTTAAAGTGTCGGCCACCTCTTTGGCCTTTCCTGATAGTAATAGTTCCTTATAATCAATGTCTTTTAACCACCTTCAACTAAATTTTCTACCTCATTTCAATCACTGCTTATGTGAAAATGCTTTCCTTAAAATATGATGAGTAAAAAAAAAGAAATATCACCATTTTTCCATAAGTTATTGCCTCAGTCTTTAGAGGTTAATCACTGTCACGACTGACTCTCAATCATACTTAGAACATCTTTTATCTTAAGTCCTAATTGCCCTGAACAATTTCGACCAATACTGGTTCGCTCCATACTTTCTCGTGGTTTAACACGTGCCCCACTTGGCAACATTATAATTACGTCATATTTCCTTTATCAACATTTCTATTCTTGAGAATTTTGAATATTACCTTTCCCCTTGTAAAAACCTCGAAGGTTATCCTTAAATCGTTCCTCCTGTATTCCCTAGATACAGGGCATATCAAAATACCATTTACTAATACTAGAACCATTGTCTATGTACTTCTGAAAAATTTCTTTACTGATCTTTAAAGGTTGTTGTTACCTTGATCATTTCCAATCCATATTATCAAAACTCATGTTGTCCCTATTAAGGGTGGATGCCAACCTTTATGCATTCCCCTAGGATTCATCTCAAGTTATCGAAGTTATATCCTTAATTCCACCTTTAAAAAAACACTTGCATCCTTTCATGGATAAATCAAGCCATATATCCTTGATAGATTATCTTATTCAATCATTCCCACCTCGATAGTCTATACCAATTTCACAATAGCATCCTTATTCAAACCGAGGTCAACCCATATGGCCTCCAAAAGATAACAATGTGTACCCGCTTTCCTTTCCTAATTTGGTAATGACAACAGGGATGTTCTGGAAGATATTGGTCGTGTTCAACATGAACTTCTTCTTAATAATTCCTCATTTACTTTTGTTGTTTATCTCAACAGTCATCTCAATGTTGGGATATCTTTCATACCTGGCGTCTCCCTTTCGGGGTATCAAGCCACCGGTCTTATACTTCACATTCTTGAAGGTCACTTCCGTCATCCACTTTTCCTAATTTCTTACTTCCTTGTCTCCTCAGTCTATCCGCATTTTATTATTCATCCTTCGAACTATCTCAAGGTTTCCTCGGATCCTCCCAACTTTCAGGGAATAAAATATATGTATCTCTTATGCCTTCAACCATCAATTTAACTTATGGTGAATCACCCTCATCCTGACGATTACATACTTTTCTATTTCTATTGCTACGAGTCTTTAGGGTTTCCTCATACCCGACACCCTTATCATTCTTCAAACGCTATTGCCTTTATATTCCTTTCCGCTTCAGTTTCTTTTTATTTTCCTTTCTCTTATCATTATTTCATGAACCATCACAACATAAGCATTGATTTCATACATCCCGTCATTCTGGATTCGTGTCATCGGAATGAATCTTGATAACTTTTACAACTTAGATTCATAACTCATCATACTCGTCTGCCTTTGTTCTGGCTCAAAAGCTTTTACTCTATCTCCATAACCTTGGGAAGTACTTTCCTGAAAACAATTGACTAAACTTAAATCAGTTTATTATAATCTCTTGCTCCGTGCCTTCCTTGGTCTTTCACCAGCGGGTGGCCTCTCTCTTAGGAGGGTAAGTGACAACACAGTCTTTTGTGATTCGTCAATCATTTAGAATTTCAAATGATTCCTATATTTCCTTTAGCCAGGCTCTTGCCTCGACTGGGTCAACCTGTTCCTTGGAACTCTGAGAGCTTAGCGATTTAAAGGTCATGAAAGAATTTCCTACCGCATTGTCTCCTCAAGGTGGTGGTTGGGGATAATAGTCTAAGTTCTTTTTTTTTTGACAGGTCTATAAATTGCCGTATAGGAGTACCGTCTCGGGTCCCCTTTCCTTACTTGAGTTTCTATTTCCTTAGTATGAAATGTTTCATCCTTCTCCCATACTTGGGGTTATCTTATACGTTAAAATCCTCATTTTCCACTCCATTATGTTATGGGTTCCTTCTATCTTGATGGCGACCTCCCTGACTATCACGTTCAGGGTTTGCTCTACATCTTATTCCTCAAACTAGCTTTCATCTAAGATTTCATCTTTAGGCTCTTGAACATTTGGAACCCAAATTCTGTAGGAATACCTTATTATTCCTTTATCATCTTTCTCGGTATTAATCTTTTATCTAATTGTTGGCTCTCTGCCTTCATTCATCACTTTTTCTGGCACAATATGTTCTCTTCCGATAATTCGGACTGTGTTGCAATCTCAAACAGCTTTTCGGTACCGGCTCCGGTTACCTTCACTTCTATTTCCATTTTCTCAAAATCTCTTATAAACTCTCTCAAAGACATGATCATCTTGAGTCTCTCCTTTTTACTAAGGGCATCAGCCACCACATGGGCTTTCCCCGAATGATACAGAATCTCCCAATCATAATTCTTGATTAGCTCTAACCGCCTCCTTGGGCGTATGTTGAGCTCTTTCTACGTGAAAATGCACTAGAGCACTTATGGCTTGTGTAAATCTCGCACTTCTCTCCATACAAGTAGTGCCTCCAATATTTAGGGCAAAACTATTGCCACGAGCCCAAGCTCATGGGTGGGGATATCAAATTTTATATTCCCTTAATTGTCTTGACGCGTACGCGATTACCTTGTTGTGTTGTATAAGAAGCACCCTAATTCCTTACGCGAAGCGTCACTACAAATCACAAAATCTCCTTTTTCCATCCGGCAACGCCAACATAGGAGCCGTCACCAACCTTTGCTTCAGTTCTTGAAAGCTGTTCTCGCATTTCTCTGTCCATTCAAACTTCTCAGTCTTACGAGTAAGCCGCGTAAAAGGGGCTACTATCTTTACAAACTTGAACGAACCTCCGGTAGTGACCGACCAATCCTACCTCTGGTAGTCGACCTAACCATGGTCATCAATTCATCAGTGGTCCTTTATTCATTCTTGTCAGGATCCTCCATGGGATTTTCCTCAGCAACTGTCCCTTCTAGGACAACATCCTCCACCGCTACATCCTCAATATGAACATCATCCGATCCCGCGTTAGGACGCTCTATCGGATCCATAATATGATCTCCAATAAGTAATAAAACATCATCGCGTTGTTGCTCCTCAACCTCAGGTTTCGGAGTCCCGCTACCATATACGATAACGAACTACGCTTCTATCAGGATATTTATAAGGGTTCCCATAAGGGGTTTAACTGTCAGTACTACGTTAGGTAGCCCGACTATGAACTTGGCAAGAGTTCTTATTATTTTAGTTATTATCTTAACGTCACATCATCTCTGAGGTTTATAACGCTTGGCTCTGATACCATTTCTGTAACACCCCCAAATCCGGGGTCGGGGATCCGGGTTGTCACGAGTTCCATTTCCCTTAATAACACCCAATCTTAATAAACAATCAACTACTCTGTACTGTGACCCCACAATATACACACACACACCACAAGTTATAGTCTCAGAGATGAATACCAAAAATAACATAAGTCATGTTATTCCACAATTATAAGTCATTACACCTCAAAAGGGTTTCTGAATACATTTACATATTCTTTGCCATTATTACAATTCATAATATACATAAGTCTGGTACATCATTAGTTGAAAACTTAGCCTATTGGTAATTTCTACCTCAGCTACAGCGGCCTCAACGCTTCCAGAAAGCTGCGGAACGTTTCCTATCCGCTTGCGAATTGGGAGCTTGGTCCTGTTCATCTTATCTATCTGATGTTGTGTGATGAAAGAAGAAAGCAAGGGTGAGCAGCAAGCCCACCTAAATAATATGTATAATGATTAACAATATATGAGCCTTCTCATAGTACTCATGAAAGTCTTGGTCAAAAGAAATGAACCAAGTTGATATCTCAATGCGATGAAGTCGCAAAATATTCAGTATATATACATATATACTTTTCAAAATCTTGGAAGTCCTTTTCCATACATAATATACACAGAGTTCCAGTTTATAACTGTATAAAAATATCGTTGCAAGGTGATCTCATATATCTAACCTTGTCTCAACATTTTTCTGAAAATCTTTGTCATGCATAAGATAATCATTTACTAGATATAAGTTTAAAAGATGAAGTTACAAGATACTCCAATATACTTATATCTTTTCCAAATACTACTTGAACTACCACCGTTCAAGTTATAATTAGTTTCAAAAGTTCATCACATAGATGAGACTACAAGACAAGATTTGAATAAATTCAATCTTTGAACATCATTATAAATAATGAAGTTACGAGATACTTCATTAAGTCCCGATATATATATACACCTATATATATATACATTTCATACACTCCTTGAAAACCTCTGTTATGAAAATTATAAACAGAGTGGCCATATCCAATGAATTTGGAAAGAAAATAATTTTGGCATAAACCTGATATCTTGCTGATCAGGCAAGGATACCAATAAGTAACCTTTTCTACTAGTAGATGGACGAATTCCCCACTGGTCATCACCCTGGCCGCAATAGGACCTTATGCTGGACTGCCACTTATGCATTTGATGGACTCCCACTGAGCCACTTACACTATCATGGACGCCCACTGAGCCCATGTTGCTTATGCCGACTCGATAGATGGACTTACTTCCCGAACGTTGGGTAAGTAATCAATTCATTTACCAAAACTGCAACCTTGTTGCGAATATAAAATACACCATAGAGCCGGATCCCTCAGGTTTTGAGCGAGTATTTAAATCCCCTTTTAAAAGGAAGATCTTAAATATAAAAAATGAGTTTTGGGATCCGCTCTAACTTTTAAAAATCATTTTGAAGACTCGAAAACACTTTAAAGAGTGTTTGGAATAATGTTGATTTAATAAAGTAAATCAGTCTCAATATAAAAGAAATATCTGAATATTATTATTTAAATAATATTCCCATAAAGAATAATTGAGGTAGAAGTTGGAAAACTTATACTTGAAATGAATAGTAAATAATCAAAGATATACTTATACGAAAGTAATATCTTTATTTGAATAATCAAAAGTAAGTTTGATTATCGAACATTATTCTTTAATAAAATAAAGAATATTATTAAATAATAAGCGGAGTCATAATACCTCGAATGAATATTATAAATAGTATTCATTAAATAAAATAAAGGAGTCATAAGCCCTCGAATGAATATTCAAGTAATATTTATTAAATAAAATAAAGGAGTCATAAGCCCTCGAATGAATATTCAAGTAATATTCCAATAATAAAATAAAGATAAAGTTATCGAATAAACCTTATTTGATTAATAGTTTTGAAAACTATAACCATATATATATATAAAAATATATATATTATTCTCGGGAAAATCGACTCCCGGTTTAGAAATATGTTCACCTTTTATCCCCTATACTAAGGGTAAACTCAAATACCGCTTATCTCTAGCATAGGTATTATGCAACTATAAGCGTTTGAACCAATAGATATATAAATCAAGAATATGAAACATGCATACATATATACCATATCACATGCTACAATATATCGCAAGAGTTTGCTAATAACAAATATGCATTTATCGCAAGATCATGCACTTATACATATACATCACAACAACAGTTATACGGGTAGAAAACTTGCCTGAGTGCTCTCGGATAGACTTAAGATTAGAGTGGGTCTGATAACCTATGAACAACAACATAAGTCGGAATTAAACCCCGGTTGCTTAAGAAACTAGACTTTAACCATTTAGAGTCCTAACGTTCGCCTTCGCGCTTAACGATTTACTTAAGTCGCTCGAGTACTCTCGGCTCCACCATTTTTAATAAATTAACCATTAAGGGTTTTAAGGCAATTCTTTCGCGAGTACCTTACCAACTGCCTAATGCACTTAACATAATTGTTTCATACCCCAATTAGTCCTTTAAGGTCCTTAACCAAGGTTTCAAAGTAAGGCGAGGGGTAATGGTTCGGTCGCGAAATGTCGTTACTTAAAACAGTCGTTTCTCCTAAACCGTACATCGGAATCAAACGAACCACATATGAAAACGAAGCTCGTAACATGAACTATCTAAACATGGCAATGGTAAAAACCTAGCAGGGAGTTCTCGGGTCCTAATGTTATGAACAAAAGCAGTCTAAAGTAAATCGGACATTACGACGACTATGTTTACGCGATTTCCCAAATTTATACCATTCCAAATCCACCACAATTCAACTCCAATCCATTCATACAACCAACATCCATCCATACCACATCATAACAGCCCCAACAACTTAACATTAACAATTCATACTTATTTCTCAATTATGAACTAAGAGTTTACTTAAGTTCATTGACTAATAACCAAGATTTCTAACTCCAAAAATATCACAAAACCAACCAATCTCTAAACACACAATAATCATGCCTCTCATCAACTAAACTACTCATAACAAGCTTTAAACATGATTACACACCCATTACACTAACCCATCATCTAAATATTAGGAAATCTAAACAACAAAACATAAGACTAAGATCATGAAGAGTTATACCTTCATTGAAGCTTTTAATCCATGAAAGATCCTTGGAATACCCATGGAAGCCTTAATCTAACCTCCTACAAGCTTGATCTTTCAAAGAAATCAAGAACACAAAAATTAATTTCAAGAAGTACTATTCACCATCTTCTTCCTTGATTTATAAAAAAAGATTGGCTTGGAATTAGAAGCTTAAACTTATAGGAAGTATGTAACTATCCATGGGGAAGCTTAGATAAATACCTTGCCAAATAGTAAGTGGTGGAGCTTGGATCTTCATTTTTTTATAAAAGAAGCCGAGAGCTTCATGAAGAAAATGGAGGGTTTTGTGTTTTGTGATTTGTTTTGATTTGCCTTGGTTGCTTTTTGTTTTGTTTTTGGTTAATTACCTTTCTAGCCTTGACTTTGTGTGGTTTTAAATCAACCACATCTCCTTCCCCTTATGTCATGCTTATGTCACATTGCTATGTCATTATCCCTTACTTGCCCTCTTCTTATTGGTTGGATGACCTCATCATCCCTAACCTCCTTGATTAACTTCCTAATTGTTTGCCTAATGACCGCTGATCTGTTATACGGTTCGCTTAACTTTCGTTTTCGTTTATCGTTTGAGGGATCATACCCGGGATCTTATTACTTGGGTTTCCTTAACCTTTCTCAATACATTATATTCCTTTTATGATCCTCTCTTATAATCTTTAATTTAAATCTTTTTTATCCTGTTACCTTATACTCAATTCTTTCCGTACCTAGTGGATTTCCGGGAAAAATCAAAGTGTTCGGAATTGGATTCTGGCGATCTTTACATACACTTATATGTCATATAGAGTGCCAATAAAATCTCAGAATATCCATAAAAGAACCCCTACCTAGTGTGGCATGAAATATTTTCTCATTCAGCAAAAACACTATTCATAAGGGTTTCAAAAATTTTCAAAAAAAAAAAAAATTTGGGGTTATTACATTTGGGTTGTAATAATTATCACTTTATGGTTTGATTTACTCTAGTAATGAATGGTTCATTTCCAAGACAATAACCTGTAAGTGTGTGTGTGTGTGTGTGATAACTGTGGGGTCATAAAGTGTGAGTATTTATATATTATGATGTGAGGTATGTGGTTTATAATGGTTTAGATGGCGTGGCCTCCGAGATTCCTGACCCCGGATTTCGGGGCGCCACAATGAAGCTTCCAGGATCTTTAAGCTTCGAAGGCAACTTCTGTTGCAGCACAACACTACATTCCTCCGTAAGAGCAATTGTCTCTAAGTCATCAAGCTTCACTTTCAGAGAGAGAATACCTTTCATTAACTTCGCATAACTAGGCATTTGTTCAAGAGCTTCAGCGAAAGGTATATTAATATGAAGTTTCTTGAACACCTCCAGAAACTTCTTAAACTGCTTATCCAGCTTTTTCTTCTACAGCCTCTTAGGAAAAGGAGGTGGAGGATAGATCTGTTTCTCCCAGTGTGTTCCACATTAGTCTTCCTTGGTTCCACTTCTACTTCCTTCTGCAATTCTTCTTCAGCCACAACTTCTTCTTCCGAAACTTGAGATTTTTCGGGATTTGCAACCTTCCCAGACCTCAATGTAATTGCCTTCACCTACTCCTTAGCTTTCCTCTTTCCTGGCATTTCAGTGTCACTAGGGAGTGTACCAGGTTGACGATTTAGAAAAGTGTTGGCAATTTGTCAAATTTGATTCTCCAAGGTCTTGATAGAAACCGCTTGGCTCTTATACATGAACCTCAACTCCTCCAATTCTGATTTTTCATTAGATTGTTGCAGCTGGAGTTGTTGTCTTGGTGCATACTGCGGTTGCTGAAAACCAGGAGGGTTGTATTGCTTTGCTGCATATTGCTGATAAGGTTGCTGAACCGTATTCTGAGTATTGCTCCAGCTGAAGTTAGGGTGATTGCGGTTGTTGGGATGATAGGTGGCTGGAACTGGTTGCTACGACCTCTGAAAGTTGCTCATGAACTGAGCTGATTCACTAGAAATAGCACACTGCTCCGTCTCATGGGCACCAGCACAAAGCTCACAGACACTAACAATTTGATTCACTCAATATTTAGCCAAAGAATCCAGCTTCATCGTCAAAGCCTTAAGCTGAGCAACTATAGCAGTAGCTGCATCTACCTCCAGAATTCCTGCTACCTTGCCTTGAGGTAGTCTCTGAGTTGGGTTCTGGTATTCATTGGCAACCATCATCTCAATCAATTCATAAGCTTCATTATAGCTTTTAGCCCATAAGGCTCCTCCTGATACTGCATCAAGCATGGGTCTAGAAGTAGAACCCAATCCATTATAAAAGTAATTAATGATCATCCAGTCAGGCATCCCATGGTGAGGACACTTTCTAAGCATCTCCTTATAGCGATCCCAAGCCTCACATAAAGATTCTCGAGATTGGTGAGCAAATTAAGTAAGTGCATTTCTGATTGCAGCAGTCTTCTCCATAGGAAAGAATTTAGTTAGGAACTTTTGAGCAAGATCCTCCCATTTGGTGATAGACCCTGGTGGAAGAGAATGTAACCATCACTTAGCTTTATCCCTCAGAGAGAATGGGAAAAGCCTCAACTTAATAGCATCTTCAGAAACTCCATTGAACTTGAAAGTGTCGCAGATCTCGATGAAATCTCTGATATGCATGTTGGGGTCTTCTATCGGAGAACCCCCAAACTGGACTGAGTTCTGTATCATCTGAATCGTGCTTGACTTGATCTCAAAGGTGTTAGCCGAGATGGCTGGTCGGACAATGCTAGATTGAATATCATTAATCTTCGGTTGAGAGTAATCCATCAAAGCCTTCGTATTCGCTTCTGGTTCTCCCATTTCAATAAGAGCTTCTTCTTCAACTTTCTCCTCGACAAGAACTTCTTCAAAAACTTCCTTAGCTACTACAACTTCTTCCTCAGCTTGATCCAGTTTTCTCTTACGAGACCGAGAACGCGTATGCATACACGCTTACTAGAGTACCTGAAACACGATAAGGAAATAAGTAAGTAACAATGTCTGAGTTAATGTACTTTAACGACCACTGATGACAAACACATAAACTAAAAATTAACACCGAGTCCCCGGCAGCGGCGCCAAAAACTTGTTAAGACGAAAACACGCGCTAATATTCACGCAAGTATACGCGATCACAAGTAATATAGAATCAATTCTAGTTCATTCCCACAAAGGCTGGTTTAGGTTAATTTCAATCAATGCACTTATGCAACAATGGTATGGTTATTATTCAATGCTAAGACGACTACAAATTAAGATTGTTTATAACTACGATTAACTAAGAGATTATACTAAAGAACATTAACTAAGATATTGAAAGAGATTGATTACTATATGACACAAACATGGGATTCTAACTTCATTACTACTTCATTCAATATCCTTTTTGCTCTCAACCTTAACATGTAATGGTGATGATACTAATCAGATAACACGAAACTAATTAACACCAACTTTTGTTGTACAAATACCCTACTACCAGTCATCCACCAAGAGATAGAAGCTGAATAGACACCAATTATATTGAGACCCTATATGTTTATAGAATTTGACAACATAACGGTTTAATGTACAAGTTATCTATCATGATTACATAGGGAAATTAAGATGGTTAAAATTACCTACGAATCTTGCATAACAAATACATGAACATATACTAGCATGGCAAGTTCTAAACCCCAATATTCATTTTCCCTTCAATAAAGATTAACACGCTATCTTAAAAGTTCACGACGCTCATAAGACGGATAAGCACAACCAATACTAGGTTATCATGAAATCACCATACACTAAGGTATCAAAACATATTAACCAAAGAAATCCATAAGTAAATTCGCTAGAACCCCACGATAATGATTAGCCCACAATCGGACTCATCATCAACGTGGGTTCCGATGAAAGCATGGTATAATAAACGTAGTCTTTATACTAAATAAATAATAAACCAAGTACGTAACAAGAGTATAGGTTCAACAAAACAAGAAACGAGAATCCAAGATTACAACTTATAACAAAGAATCACAAGAATAAACTCGGTCTTCTTCGCCTTCGTTGAATTGTGCTATAGGGCTTCTCGTCGATCTCTCCTTAAGCTTTGTTATGTCTTTTTGTTTGAAAAATGATCTTAAGTTGTCATTATATAGCAGCACATGTAGATTAGAAGCCCAGAAATCAAAATTATAAGAGAATCAGGATTGTTTCATCCCGACCTGGCGCGGGCGCGCGCTTCACCAGCGCGGGCGCGCTGACCTTCTGTACTTCTGGCGCGGGCGCGCGCTAGTCCAGCGCGGGCGCGCCGTCCGACTGGAAAAACTTCTGATTTTGCTTCTCTTTTATTGACGGTCTTTGCACAAGCGATCTTCATGACACCTTCCTGACACCTTCCTAACACCATCTTAGCATCAAAGCAATGCTAAATCACCTGGATCCCTGAAATATGCCTGAGATGCAAAAACACTACAAAAATACATTAAAAACACAAATAACTTGAGTAAAAACACCAATTCAAGCCTTTATAGGACGTTCTAAGTGGACATAAATGCCATTTAATAGGTACGTACGTACATAATTATTCATGATTTCTCTAACTACTTGATTTTTAGTTACATAAGAATATTTAAGAAATTTATATGTAAATTGGAATTTAAATAATAATTCATCAAGTATAAAAAATACTATATGAACAATTTTAGTAAAGAAACAATAAAAGATATCATGTTTCAATTATTCTTTTTCTGTCAGTGGTGCAAATTTGATTTTTTTTGTTTCTCGGTAAATTAACTTATTCACTGGGAGGTTCACGTTTATTGCATAGATTTTTTTACATCCAGACAAGGTGCTTCATGATATCAAAGTTTTTAATTTACAGTAAACTTCTTTCATTAGGAAATCAAATATTCTTAGTAAATAAATACAAAAATTAAATAACTTAGTTTTAATCTAAGAGAAAAGCACTGTAAATGTGAACTTATAAAGCATACTTGCACAAATAAAATTTTAATCTAGAACCAATGATTTTTACTAATTTATTGATATTTTCTAATCATTTGAATTTCTACATTGATTCCCTTCGATTATATTCAATCATAAACTCCGCTACCTAGACACATCACCATAGATGACCTATCGCAATGGTTTAATCATGAGTGTTACAAAAATATGTTACATTAGGTATGTACATTTCAACCTACCATAACATAGTACTTTTAATGTTACCATAGGCTTTGCAACATGTTACTATAACTACAAAGTGTTACATGCTGTAACATGTGAAAACTTATGTTACAATAGGGTATTAATGGATTTAAAAAATAAAATTTTACAAATAATTAAATATATACAATTATTTGACTTCAAAATTAATCAAGTTTGATAATACAATTAAGCAATAATATTAAAATATACTTTCAGATCAAATAATTGAGTAATTCTATTATTATTTTAAATATTAAAGTAAATTTAAGTTTTGAATTATTAATTACACCATTTTTAAAATAAAAATATTATAAATAATCATTATATTTGACTTTAAAATTTGGAAATTTTGATAAATTAATTTTTATTCTTTAATTTTACAAACTGTACTAAGAAACTGTTTTTTTATTAATAAAAATTTGAATAATATTTATAATTAAAAAAATTCTATAAAATAAAAAAAGTTAAATTACCAATTTTTAGTTGGGCTTAGGCGGGGTAAAAATGCTCTCAAATTTTGGACAAGCAGGCAATTTGTTTTTGTACTGGGCGGGTTAAAATTTCAGAATAGTGAAAACTTACTATCTCTCCGAAAACAACTCTCTACCTACCCTATCTAAACATCTCTCTTTCTGTCTTTCTCTCTCGCAACTTTTACTCTCTCTGTCGGCTCACTTCTAATTGAAAGTTAAATTAAAGGTAAACTTTCACAGATCGATGGAAACGGGTACTGTTTTAATCGATTCGAGTTCAAACAAAACTAGGGTTTTATGTTTGAATTAAGTATTTTTTTTCTTTGTTAATTTCTCTTGTCCCAGTACTAATTTCGTTTTTATCTCTTTGTCTAGTGCTAATTTGGGGTCGAATTAGATTTAATGTCGTAGCAGCTTTGGGATTGAATCAACCTTAGCTTAGGTTGTGCTTCTAATTTAATGATGATAATTATTTTGATTCGAAATGATTTGGATTTTCCAGATGAGGTGAGAGATGTGGGAATTATGGAGAAGCGGAATAAGGTTACAAAGAAGTGAAAGGTATTTTATAATTTTCGATGGTTTTCTCGACTCGGTAATTGAATGCTAATATTGTTTAGAGTTTTCGGGTTTTGGTACATTATTTGGGATTATAGTTTAAGTTAATTTATGGTTTATAATTGAATGCTATTTTTTCAATATGAATTGCGGGTCGAGGATTTAAGGTTTTCTATTATCCTCAAGGTTTGGTTGGACAAGCAGAGATGCAGAAAGTTTAATCTATGATTTATCAACCTTTTTAGTATGGGTTAAATGGTGACCTGAACAATTTTGTTTATTTAATATAGATATTGGGAAGAGAACGACACCGTCTATCAAAGTGTATACAAAGAATGAGGATAGATTGGTGGGTCAAATTGCCAAAAGACAGGCTGTTGTGAACCCGAAGAATACCTTCTTTTCGGTTAAGAGGTTTATTGGAAGGAAAATGATTGAGGTTGATGAGGAGGCCAAGCAAGTTAGTTATAATGTCATTAGAGATGAGAATGGGAATGTTAAGCTTGATTGTCCCGCGATGGGCAAACAATTTGCTGCCGAGGAAATTTCTGCTCAAGTATATACATATATATATGTTAAGTGTGAATAAAGTCAAGAAAGTGCATTTATTGAGTTCAATTTATTGCTTTAAATTGTTGTATACATATATATATTTGTTGTGAATTTATTGGTGTTTGTTTTGTCAAAAACATACTACATGAACAAGGTCGTAGTAACCACTCGCGAACTGGACAGTGTCACTTTGCATGGCTGCTTTACACCTTTAGACAAAGGTCTTGATAAATTTTCTGGAGGATTCATTTGGGATAGCGAAAAAACAGGGTTTAAACATCTCTATCTACATAATGCAAGTGGAAAATTCCTGAAAGCAATAACTCAAGGTGATTGGATGGTGGAGGAAATTGCAGGTGTAGATGAGGCTGCGGCCTTATTTATTTTACTAAAACCTTAGATAGCCTTCTAGTGTATCATCTATATTGTGCCAAGTTATTCCCCAATGATAACTGTCCGCTACAAGCTCCATTGAAATTGACCCAGGGAAGGGAAAATATGCTATTGTGATTGATCACCAAATAAAGAGGTATATCGATATTCGTGATTCTTTGGACTCTCCCACTAAAATTTCACTTTACTCCCTGCATGATAGTAGCTTAATAATGTCATTGTATGAGCATCCATTAGTTGTTAAAACAAATAAAAAGCTTCAACTTCAGCATCTAGAGATAATTGAAGTACAGGCAAATGGAACTAGTTTGATGGTATTATATACAAACCTGATACACCAAAATTTGGACCTCCACCTTACAAAACCATGCTCAGTATTTACGGTGGTCCAAGTTGCAGCTTGCCTGTGATTCATGGGTGAACACAGTGGACATGAGAGCTCACCATCTAAGAAGTAAAGGCATTTTAGTGTGGAAGGTTAGTTTTTAGTATACACTTTAATAGTAGTTTCTAAAAATATCATACTAGTTAAATTAGTATTGTAAAACACTCTCTCTTCTTATAGTCTTCATTTTCCCTGCAATTAGCAAGTGAAGGCCTACAAAATTGTCGTGCAGTGCCTTACTGTAGCATATACGCCATCTCTTCCAAATTTTGGGATCCATTTAAACCCCAATTTACATTCAAAAATGAGATTTATTAATCGTACTTTTAGTATAGATTTTGTGGTAAATTAAGTAATTAGTTTTGGGCTGATGGTCATTAAGTAATTAGAGATTTTTTTTCTTCATAATATGAGAACACATATACTGTGTGTCTTGTGGTGTTGTTTTGTTATTAATAATAACTAATCTAGACTATATATGTTTTTGTTCATTACATGATGCATGATTATGTTTTTTGTATACTTATTATTTGTCTTGTAGTGTTGTTTTGTTATTAATTATCTACAGTGTTGAATGTAGAGAGGCAAACAAGACGCAACAGCACTTAACGAATGCAGTGATCAAGATTTTGTAGCTTTGTTTTGATGACTGTGCTGGGGAAATCCTCAACCATCAGATTGGTTAGATGAAGCTATTCTCAGAACTTGAGTTTTTGTATATGTTCATATATATTGGGATTCATTGAATAGATGTAAACTGAATTTTACATCACTGACTCACAGGAAGGCAGAGGTAACTTAGAGTCAAAATTAGAGAAGCAGATGAGATGTAACATGATGTTACCAGTTCAAAGCCAGTAACTGAGATTTTGATGGTTAGTTAAAAGTCGGTGTTTTTCATTGTAGTGATAAGGGTGCATTTGTATTATCTAATTAGCTTGTCTTGTTATATATACCTAGTTAGAGGTACAAGGTTCTATTATTTTTGTTTATTTTGTTGACTTGTTTTAAAAACAAGTTTATGGCATGTTCAATTTATAAACAAATTTTGTCAAATTTTTTTTGAGAAATATGTTATATTAGGTACTTTAATGTTACAAAGAAATTGGTATAATATAATAGAAATCATTATAAAACTGTTACAGTAGGGAAAAAATGTTACAATGTTTTTTTGACCCACATGTGGGGTCCACATGTAGGGTCCTTTTTTTTTGCAAATTCTAAGTGCAAAGGTAAAATACATAGTGTGATACTATAGACATACTTTGATGTTACCTTTGAAGCCTATTGTACCACAAATTCAATATTGTAGCAGGGGAAAAAGAATGTTACTTTAGGGACTAGAGGTAATTTGAAAAAAACATCATTTTAATGTTACCTTAGGCCTTTGGTAGGCTATGGTAATATTTTTTTGACATGTAACATTTTTTTGCTGTTGCTATAGGCCATCTATGGTGTAGTGAAAAATTAACAGCTTAAAGTAGCTAGTGTGCATGAACTGATGAAGTAATAACTTACAATTTTAATCATGCTCACTCTTGAGCCATCTTACATATTGTTAATTGGCTACGACAAGAACCAGGATCTGTCATACAATCAAGATATGATCAACCGTCAAGATATGATTATCCGTTGAAAGCTTTATTATCATCCCTTGAGAATCTATTTAGTCATCCGTTGATATTTACATATGAATATCCGTTGAAGCTCTAACATATATCCGTTGATCAACTTATCCGTTGAATATGTCTTGAGTGACAAGTCAGAGCTGCGAGATAAATCAGAATGTGCTCATTTATAGGATCACAATTGATTTAGATATGTATAGAAAGTAGATGAGTTATAATGCAACATATCTTGTAACTAATATAGTTTGATTGTAGCTGTGTAGTATATAAACACATAATAGGTTATCACTTTGTGTAGTACACAACTCGAGTATTCTATAACCTAGTAGCTTTTAAGAATATTGTTCTTGAGAGAGTTTTCTAACAGTTTATTAAAGATCAATATAAATTGTTATTTGATTCATCTGTGCTTACTTTAGTTCTGTGATAATTCAATCTGTTTTAGTAATTGTATCCAACCCCCTTTAAATAATTACTTTCCAGGACAACAAGTGGTATCATAGTGGTTAAATTAACTATTAATTTTGAAAAGATCAAGATGTCTGGAACCAAATATGAAAGCATGAAAATTCCCATCCCGAAGAAAACTGATTACTCTACATGGAGAGTAAAGATGTTGATGTTCCTGGAAGCTATTGATGATGCATATGTTGATATTATCAAAACATGACCTCCTTGCCCTATGGAAACTGTGGCTATGACCTCAGATATTCCTGAACACTATATCATGAAAGAAAAATCAAAGTGGTCAAATCCTGAGAAGGCTTCAATGCTTAAGGATGCAAAAGTCAATAATGTTCTGCACAATAGTTGGGAAAATGTGATGTCCAATAGGGTGATTGCGTGCAAGACTGCAAAAGAGATGTGGGATGCCTTAGAGACACAGTGCCGAGGTACAATGACAATAAAGAAGGATAGATGAGCTTATCTTGTGCAAGAATATGAGCAATTTGATGCAAAGGATGATGAGTCAATTACTGACATTTATGATAGATTTCTGACACTGTTGAATGATCTATCATTTGTTGGAAAAGAGTATGATAGAGAAGACTCAAACACCAAGTTTTTGAGAGCTCTTCCAGAAGATTGGGATACCCAAGCCTCAATAATCAGGCATCAATATTTACTAAAACTCGATGAAGTTTATGTGATGATGAAAACCCATGACTTGGAGATCCGACAAAGGAAAAATAAGAAGAGTCAGAAGATGAAGGTTGTGGCTCTAAATGCTGAGACTCATAAAGGCAAGGAAAAGATGAGTGAGAGGTCAAGAAGAAGGAACATAGTGGAAGAGTCAGATACTGATGATTCATCAGATCCTGACATAGAAACTGACGAGGATTCTGAGATTGAATTGGATGATCCTTAAGTTGTTAAGATGGCTGCAATTCTGGTGAAAGGCTTCAGAAGGATGAGGTTTGCAAAACCATAAAGGAAAGGTGGTTTTAACAGAAGTGGTTTTAACAGAAAGTACTCTGGAGATGGCAAAGACAAGTTCAAAAAGAATAAAGGACAATACACCAAGGGAAGGAAGTTTGACAAAGCTAAGATGACTTGCTACAACTACAATAAAAGGGGACATCTGGCTATTGAGTGCCCTAAGTCAACCGGAAAAGCTTTGGTCACAACAATCTCCAACAAAGACTGGATGGACTCATTAGGAACCGATAATGATGATGAATGTTATGCATTCATGGGAACTCATGAAGAGGATGCTTTAGGAACTGATAAGGTGCCTCAGTTGTATTCCCTATTGATACAAATAATCTGTCTGAACTGAAAACTTTCTTATACTCTATGCATGTCATTTTTAAAATTAAGACTATTGAATGTGACAGTTTAATTGCTGAAAATAAGAAGCTTAGGGAAAGAAATGACTACTTAAAAGCTGGGTTAGTATGCATGAATGAAAATGAAAAGGCATGAAAAAGGGCACAACATAATGAAACTCAGATAAACATCAAATATGCCAAACTAGTGGAAGTTCTTGAGAAGAAAAGAGAGGTATTTAAAACATGGATGACTTCAGGAAGAAAGGTTCATAGTTTCATCAGTGATAAGAATTAGAAAGATTGTTTAGGTTATAATAAATTTACTGATAGGAATATCAATAAGGCTATTAATAACACTACTCCTGTTAAGTTTGTAAGGACTGATGAAAATGGAGTGAAGTCTGTTTATGAAGTTGGTTCTACCTCTAAGTATCCTAATAAGAAGAAAGCTTAACCTAGAGTTACCAATAAAAACAAAGTAGAGCTTAAAATTATAGGAAATAAAAGCAAGAATATAGGACTTCTTTTTAAAAATTAGTTAGATAAAAAAATTTGTGAGGTAACTGCGAAAGACTAATCATATTGCTATTGATTGCAGGAAGATTAAAAAGAAAGTCACTAAGATTCCTGCATCTGATATTAGTGGTAGATCAGTACTTTATAAACCACAAAACCCTTGTTTTTACTGTGGTAGCATTTGGCATTCTATTTACACATGTAAAGATTATCATGGCTTGTATCACAATAAGTATGATCCTTTGAAAAGGTTAATTAAAATTGTTGTTTTAAATAGAACTGCTAAACTGAATGTGCATACATCTTATAGAGTTAAAACTGTCAAGACAAATCCCGATGGAGCAATTCCTGATGGATCAATTCCTGATAGGAAATCTTCTACTGCAAAAATACATAAGATGTCAAAAAGGACCCAACAAGTGTGGGTTCTTAAAAATGCTAACGGATTTCCATATATCTGATTACAGGGAAATAAGAAGAATGTGCTTGTACTGGACAGTGGTTGTTCTACACATATGACTGTAACTAAATCCCAATTGTCGTAATATGAGGAGAAGGATGGCCTTATGATTTCCTATGGTCATGGCAATTTAGGAAAAATACTGAGATATCGCAATATAATCATTGAAAATGTCATCATATCAAATGTAGCTCTGGTAGATGGACTGAAGCACAATTTGTTGAGAATCAGTCATATTACTGATAGAGGTTTCTATGTTGTGTTATATGATACTCACTGTGAAGTAGTTCATAAGATCACAAAGATGATTGTTTTCAAAGCTTATAGATATAGAAACGTCTATGAAGCCAAACTTTATGCAAATACGGATGGTCCTGGAACTTGTTTGGTAACCAAGGCATCATTAGATAAAGTTTGGCTTATAAGACACTCATGAAGATGTTGTAATTGCAGAAAAAAGGTTAAGTCGGGAAAGGAGGCAAATCCTAATGATCTAGAGTTGATTGGTGACAATGCACAGGTTGAGGGGAGCAATATCAAGTAGTTGAAACTCTACTCAATCAAGAACTGACAACATTGATACATGGGAAGTTTGACATGAAACTGATGTTGTAATTCCATTACTGATGATACATCAAATTATGACAAATTGACTAATATTGATGATATTTCTGATTTTGATACTGAATACATCAATGCAAATACTGAGGGGGAGAATCATGAATAAATTTCTTGATTTTTAAAGTGGATTGCGAATATTATCTCAGCTCCTGATGGACAAGACTTGATTTTTTTAAAAGGACGATAATTCAGTCCCTGCAAAACATAACTAGCAACTCTCTCTTCAAACCCTAAACTCATTTATCAAATCACTCTTTTTACTCATCAAAAACATGAATCAATTTCAATTCTACAGCCATAATCACGAAGCTTACGTTCCTATTCAAATCCTGATGAGGCTAAAAGAAAGTACGGAGACAACATAGTGTATTTCAGAAAACAGTCCAAGCAGCAGTATCCACATAAGGGGTACAGTACACAAGAACCATCTTCTCAATATGAAGATACAATTGTTCATGCCCTTTCTACACAAGAACCACCTGCTCAAAGTGTGGGTGCAAGCACTGAAATTCAATAAACTATTCCTAACGCTGCTCAAGGGAGTCATATTTTTATGAATGCTGATATTCATAAGACATTACAAGAAAGGAAAGCTCATCAGAGGCACATTTATATATTGGATGCTATCATCAATGATCCCATATTTGAGGGAAGCACACAAGAACCTTTAGTTCAAAGGATTGAAGAAGCTTATACGCCTCAAGTCCCACAAGACCCAACAGTTCAAAGTACTATTGCAGACGTAGTATCAAATCCTGACATGGGGTTAATTCCTGATGAAGCTGCTCCTGATTTTACACATCCTGATGCATTGATCACTTCTAAGGATAACTTTAGAGCCATCTTGGTACAACCACTCAAAATAATACCAATGACTTCTAACACTCATGGTACAATTCTGTCTACATCTACTTTATCTGATAGAATGATTATAAATAGACCTATTAATAGGGATAACTCTATTTATATGACTACATACCCCTCCTCTTTGCCACCTCTTATTTCCTCTTTTCCTAGTTAATTGAGCTTTTCTAGTGAGATCGTGAGAAAAGATTAAGAGAAAAACAGAATTATTGAGAGGTAGTCTCCTGTATTGTCAAAAGGAGAGGTAGATTTGAGTGACAAAAGTAAGCAAAATATTACTATTGAAAGTAATATATGTGTTAGAAGTGATAAGATCACTTTAAAAGAACAGAGAGATTTAGGTTTTGGTTCTCTTATTTCAGGTTCATCACAGGAAACTAAGACTTCTAAGTCAAATCTTGATTTAAAGCTCAAAGGCAAACTTCCTGAACCTATTCCTGATGTTCCTGAGAAATTTTCTGATAATGATGATGAGTTTGGAGATTCTAATGATGATGATAATCCTGATGATGCTGCTCTAAAAGCTGGAATAGAAGCATATAAATGTTCTACTTTTGGTTCATCATCTGGTCATGCTCCTGTTCTTGATGCTCACAGAACTCATGAATGAATCATTCTTGGAGATTACCCGGTGAGAAGATTTCTCTGGAATCTGCTCAGACTCTAGCTGATCATGCTGTTCATTTGGTGTCTAATTCTGACATGAAGGCTTCTAATGATGTCTCTGCCCTCAAGAAATATAATGTTGATCTTAGAGCAGAGATTGCTGATCTTTCTTTGACTATTAAAGGTACAAACAAGCATAATGGCTTGATAAAGAGGATGTTTAGCATGGAAGCTAAACATGATCAGATGTCACAAAAATCGATAGCTCTGGAAGCTGGTCAGAATGCTACAAATTCTAAATTGGATGTTATTCTCTCTCTTATACAATGTCTAGATGCCAAAAGGGGGAGATAGTACCAAAGATAAAATGTCAACATGAATCAGTTTTGAGAAAAAATGCCAATCCTGATGATGATGGTGATAACCAAGCAAAGAAGACCTCTGATGCTGTGATAGTTTAAACTAGATCTGGAATTTAAAATAAAACTACACAGTCAACTCAAGTCTCTAAGGATGAATCTAAATTAGAAGCTGCTCTTGTTACTCTAAGTTCAAATCCTGACAACAAAGATACAAGTTCTGATTCTATTTCTGATACTGACAAAGTGATAATTATCCATGATTCTGTTAAAACTGAAGAAGAAAAAATTCTATTTTGGATGAATCTATAAATTCTTTCTGCATATGTTGAAGCTGTTAATGCTGAAAACTTCAAGGAAGAAGAAATGGCTTTTGACAGAGAAGAAAGGGCTCAGGAAGGAAAAATCAGAATTGATATTGATAAAGCAAATCAAGCATACAGAAACTTGCTTAAAAGATCTGTAAGGAATAGATGGAGGAGTACAGATATGAAGATGTTATATGAAAGAGCGGAGAGGAAAGCTTAAGTGTTTCCAAAGATCAAGAACAAATACAAATGGAGAAAAGTTAATGATATTATTTGTAATGATTAGATGAATTTTATTCCTGGAGGTATAAGGGTGGATGGTTTACCTGGTTCTAATACCATGGGAGATAAAAAGTCTTGGTTGGTACAAGACAAGAATCTCAAGTTGATCAAACCATTTACAAGAGCTGGAATAGGACATCATGAAGCTAAACTTGTCAATCTAAAGTTGTTAAACTTCACTCTTGCTGATAGTCCTGGTCAGAAAGTTACGGCTGATCACTTGGATAAACTTGAAGCTGTGAAGATTATACTTGAAAAATATGATAGTTCTGAACCCAAACAGAAGATTTTACTATAATTACAAAATGATCAAGTCCAAGTTCTTTCACTTGATAACTGCTGATCATGACAACAAAGAAACTGAAATATATTCACTATTTGCTAAGAGTTGAAGATGAAACTTCAAGAGAATGGTCAAATATGATTCTTGCCAATATCAGAAAAAGGATATTTGATAATGGTCCACATTATTTTGGATCATACATTCCTACATACATAAATTTCAAAGGGCAAGAAGTCAATATGAAGAAGGAAGGAGCTGTTATTCAAAATGTTCTTACCAGAGGCATATAACCATGAATCCTGATGGTAAAAGAACATGTTATGTGTCACTAGAAGAAATGATGACAGAAAGAAATCCAATCAGAAATCTAAGAGCTGATACCTACCAGTTGTCTGTTAAAACTAAGTATGAGAACAATTTGAAGATCAAGCTAGAAGAGACTTTGTTGAAAAAGATTGATGACAGAGTTAAAGCTTTAGTTCAGAGCTACTGCAGAGTTTATCAAGAAATATGAAGATCAAAGTCTGAAACAAAGTATGCTTTACACTCTACATTTTGTCACTCTGATTTTTGGCACTAGACAATTCTATTAGAATTTATGCTTATTCTGCAAAGCATAAATTTGGGGAGATTGTTGGGAACTGGCTATGTCAAGAATCAGGATATGTCTGACAATCAGGATATGATTAACCATCCGGATATGATTATCCTTTGAAAGCTTCATTATCATCCATTGATAATCTATTCAGTCATTCGCTGATACTTATATATGAATATCCATTGAAGCTCTAATATATATCCGTTGATCAACTTATCCATTGAATATGTCTTGAGTGACAAATCAGGGCTGCGAGATAAATCAGAATATGCTACCACCAAGTCTCCTATACCAAGTCCAATTCAAGGACTTCCAACATCTATATAAGGGGCCTCACCTCACATATCAGAACTACGTTTTTCGACTTGATCCTTAGCAATCATCAAGGTACGTAGGCATCTTGTTAGGGCAGATTGAGTCACGAAACACAAGAGCAGTCAAATCGAGCCTCGAAGCTCACGTTCTCTAGTAATAAATACAGCAATCATATATCTTAGTTTTTAATCCATAACATTTGGCGCCGTCTGTGGGAAAGCACAACAACAACCATGGCGAGAACACGGAGAACAATTAGAGCTCTGGAGGAAGGAACACCATCGGGGACAACCCAGGTGATTTCGTCAACCGTGGAGATACCTCCTCACTCAACTTATGCACCTACTCAAGGGGAAGCCCAGATAGGGGCAACTCAACCTCAGCCACAAGGGACGATTCCCCCGGCTATTCAAGGTACGAATCCCCAAGTTCAACAACTACATGCACCTGTGAACTCTCGACCCATTGGGTACGAGTATTCAACTGTTGTGACCACTAACCCCCCTTATGGGATGCCCCTTCACCCTGAGGTTGGAGGAAGTGGACATGCTGGACGGAGTGAAGCACGAGGGCGATCGCCCCTACATACAAGGTTTGGCTCCTATCCCTGAGGATCAGGATTTTTCGGGTCCTTACACTGAGAGAGACTCCGAATCTTCAGATGATGAAGTAGCCCCAAAAAGGAGACGTGCTGACAAAGAGCCGATGGCTGATGGAAGCCAATGTCCTCAAAGCACCCAAGGGACGAATCCCCAAGAAGTGCAGGAAAGGATCAGGGCTCATGAGGCTAAGATTCAAAGGCTGAGGCGTGACTTAAAGGCGTACCAGACCACCAGGCCCCCAGTACCTCCTAGGAGGAGAAATCCTCTTCCTGTCATAGACCTGGATGGTCCAGTACAGAGAAGGGCTGTTGTCCAAAGGGCTGATCCAAGCAATCTTCTTCCCCTTGGAGATCCTGATGATCCTACTCCGCCCTTCACTGAAGAAATAATGAATGCCCATATCTCAAGGAAGTTCAAGATGCCAACTATCAAAGCTTATGATGGCACATGAGATCCCGCTAATCATGTTAGAACATTCTCTAATGCACTGCTGTTGTAGCCCGTGAATGATGTTATTAAGTGTCGGGCCTTTCCTCAAACTCTGTTGGGTATGGCTCAAAGGTGGTATAGTCACTTGCCCCCAACCTCTTTTGGATCGTTCAGAGAATTAAGTCAGGCTTTTATTAAGCAATTCATCAGCGGGAAAGTTCATGAGAAAAGTTCAGCATCTCTTATGAGCATTGTGCAGGGAACAAAGGAATTCTTGAGAGACTATCTGAATCATTTCACAAAGGAAGCTTTAAAAGTACCAGGCCTTGATGATAAGGTAGCCATGATAGCACTGCAACAAGGAACTAGGGATGAGTTTTTTAAGATGTCCTTGGCCAAACGTCCCCCTGAAAGCATGTTGCAGCTCCAGGATAGGGCAGGGAAGTATATCAAGGTCGAAGAAAGCATGAGGAAGACCGTAGTGAGTAATGAGCCTACTGGAGGCAAGAAGCGGAAAACTGATCTGGAGTATATCGCTAAGGACAAGTATCCTAGAACCGAGCAAAACCCTGATTCAAACCCCAAGAAGGGAGGACCTGGGCAAAAGTTCACTGAATACGCTAAGCTGAATGCTCCTAGAAGCTAGATCCTGATGGAAATTGAAAAAGATCGAGATATTCGTTGGCCTAAGCCCTTGAAGTCTGATCCTGCCAAGCTAGATAAGAGCAAGTATTGCAGGTTTCACAAAGATGTTGGTCATGACACCGATGAGTGTAGACAGCTGAAAGATGAAATAAAGTTCCTCATTCGAAAAGGAAGATTGAACAAATACACTGGAGAAGGAGGGATAGGAATAACAATGGAAGGAAGAACTTTGAAGATCGTAGGAGGGACCAAGACGATCATGGGCGGAATCCCCAGCCTAGAGGATCGGTTATAAACATAATTTATGGAGGACCGCGACCTCGAGGGCCTGTGATAAACACAATCTTTGGAGGACCAACTGCTGCTGGATTATCCAGAAACTCCAGAAAAACATATACTAGAGAGGTTATGCATATTGTTGGAGAAGCCCCGAAGAGGGCCAGGACAGAAGTAACATTGGCTTTTGATGATTCTAACTTAGAGGGTGTGAAATATCCTCATGACGACCCCCTGGTCATAACACCGATAATAGGAAATAGCCCGGTCAAGAGGGTCCTTGTGGATAATGGTGCTTCAGTGGATATCTTGCTCCATGATGCCTTTCTAAGGATGGGATGTAACGACTCCCAATTGACCCCAACCGACATGCCGATATATGGATTTGTAGGAGTAGAATGTCCCGTAGAAGGAATAATCAAGTTGCCAACCACCATAGGTCAGGAACCAAGGCAAGCAACGCAGATGTTGGACTTTGTGGAGGTAAAGGCCAGTTCAACTTATAATGCTATCACGGGGAGAACAGGGATATATGCCTTCAAGGCAGTCTCTTCTTTCTACCATTCATTTATGAAGTTTCCCACCCGGAATGGGATTGGAGAAGAGAGAGGAGATCAAAAAATGGCTAGAAGCTGTTATGTAGCCTCCTTGAGGGCAGATGGAGTTGGGGGGAAGGTTCTTCCTATTGAAGATATGGATATCCGAGAGAATGATGAGAAAAGAGGAAAGCCAGCAGAAGACTTGGTTTCGATTTTTTTAGCCCCCGAGAATCCAGAGAGGATGACTTTCATTGGAGCTACACTTAAGGAGCCCCTTATAGGGAAGTTGGTGAGATTTTTGCAAGAAAATAGTGATGTGTTTGCATGGTCAGCAGCTGATATACCAGGAATAGACCCGGTGCTGATTACTCACAAGTTAAACGTGGACCCAAACCGGAAGACAGTGAAACAAAAGAAAAGAAACTTTGCCCCGGAAAGACAAGAGGCTATAAAACAGGAAGTAGAGAAGCTCTTAGAGGCTGGTTTTATTGAGGAGATTCAATTTCCGGAATGGTTAGCAGACCCTGTAATGGTGAAAAAAGCCACTGAAAAGTGGAGGATGTGTATAGAATTCACTGATCTGAATGATGCATGCCCTAAAGACTGTTTTTCGTTGCCAAGAATTGATACTTTGATTGATGCCACTGCTGGGCATGAGAAGCTGAGCTTCATGGATGGATTTAGCGGATACAATCAGATTAAGATGCACAAGGATGACATTCCAAAGGTATCATTCATCACTGACTTTGGTGTTTATTGTTATCTTGTTATGGCATTTTGTCTTAAGAATGTAGGAGCCACCTATCAAAGGTTGGTAAATAAAATTTTTAAGGATCTTATTGGTAAGACTATGGAAGTCTATGTTGATGACATGTTAGTCAAGAGTCTAGTAAAGACTGATCATATAACCTATTTGAGGGAAGCTTTTGAGGTCCTGAGGTACCACAAGATGATGTTAAATCCTACAAAGTGTGCTTTCGGAGTAGGATCTGGAAAATTTTTGGGATTGATGGTCTCCAAGAGAGGGATCGAGGCTAACCCCGATAAAATAAAGGCAATCCTGGATATGGAACCACCAAAAACTGTCAAGGATGTTCAGAAGCTCACAGGAAGGGTTGCTGCGCTGGGACGATTCATCTCCAAGTCAGGAGACAAGTGCTTGTTATTCTTCAAGTCACTAAAGAACATTAAGGACTTTGTATGGAATGAGGAAAACCAAAAGGCATTCGAAGAATTAAAGAAATATATGGCCCAGGCCCCGTTGTTGGCCAATCCAGCTTTGAATGAAGTTTTATTCTTGTACTTAGCCGTTTCAGAAAGTGCCTTGAGCGCTGTATTGGTTAAGGAGGAACTGAAAATCCAGAAACCCGTATACTATGTCAGCAAAATTCTGCATGGTGCTGAGTTGAATTATTCAACTATTGAGAAATTTGCTCTAGCCTTGGTGATGGCTTCAAGAAAGTTACGTCCCTACTTTCAGGCTCATCAAATTGAGGTGCTAACAAATCATCCCCTGAGAAATATCATTCATAGTCCCACGGCTAGTGGGAGGTTGATCAAGTGGGCAATAGAGCTGGGAGAGTTCGACATTAAGTACAAGCAACAGAAGAAAATAAAAACCCAGGCATTGGCTAACTTCGTGGTGGAATGTACCATAGCCACCCAAGAAGTCGGGGTGCAGGAAGATATCATACCTCAAGACAAGGAAGTTGATAATGCGAACAAAGAGAAGGATGATAAGGAAAAAGAATATTGGGTTCTCTATTTTGATGGAGCATCAAAAACAAACTCAAGTGGAACATGATTGGTTTTATAAAGCCCTGATGGGTTCTTGATTGAGTATGCCATGAAATTAGACTTCCCAACCACAAACAATGAGGCAGAATATGAAGCCCTGATAGCTGGCCTCGGCCTAGCAGGGACACTTAGAGTCAAAAACTTAAAAGTCCATGGAGACTCGAAGCTGGTCATATCCCAGGTAAAGGGAGAATTTGAGGCAAGGGATGATACGATGGCTAAGTATGTCCGCCTAGTAAGGGCTGTGATGACCCAATTCAATGAATGTCATGTTGAGCACATTCCAAGGGAGGAAAATGCTAAGGCAGATGCATTATCAAAGTTTGCTTCATCCGAGATAGAAAAAAGTTCAGGAAGTGTGTACTTCCGCGTTTTGAAGACACGGAGCATAGATGTTAAGCTTGTAGCTCCTGTAGGCCTGGGGACGTCATCGATAGATCCCATTAAGGCCCACATTCAAACCGGTTGGTTGCCAAATGATGGTACTAAAGCACGGAAGTTAACTGTTCGGGCACTAAGGTACTCTTTGATAGATGGGATTCTGTACAAAAGATCTTTCGTGGTTCCTTACTTAAGGCGTCTCAGGCCCGATGAGGCACGCTTGGCTATTGAGGAAGTACATGAGGGTATTTGTGGGAAACACTTGGGGGGCAGGGCCTTAGCTCATAAGATAACCCGTTTAGGCTTCTATTGGCCGAAAATGATGGCTGATGCCAAAGAATATGTGAAAAAGTGTGACCGCTGTCAGAAGCATGCACCGGTTGTTAGACAACCCCCCGAGATGCTGACCTCTATCAACTCGCCTATCCCATTTACCATGTGGGGAATGGATATTCTGGGGCTTTTTCCAATGGCCACGACACAAAGGAAGTTCCTAATTGTAGCCATTGATTATTTCACTAAGTGGATCGAAGCCAAACCCTTGGCCAAAATCACAACTAAGCAGGTTGCACAATTCTTGTGAGAAAATATTATGTGCCGGTATGGAATTCCCCGTATCCTAGTCACCGACAACGGAACACAATTCAACAACGAGGAATTCAAGAAGTACTGTGAGGAAAATGAAATTGAGTTATGATTCACCTCTGTGGCTCACCCGCAAGCCAATGGGCAAGCGGAGGTAGCAAATCGAATAATCCTGGATGGACTAAAGAAGATGATCGAGAAATTGAGAAATAACTGGGTGGATGAGATACTCCCAATACTATGGGCCTATAGGACTACGTGTAGAGTCACGACTAGATCAACTCCCTTCATGTTAGCATATGGGGCATAAGCAGTTGTTCCCGTGGAAATATCACATTCCTCTCCTAGGATTTAAGCTTTCAATGATGAGGAGAATGAGGAAGGACAAAGGTTAGCCCTGGACTTAATTGATGAAGTGCGAGATGAGGCACATGCGAAGATAGTGGAATATCAGAAAAAAGCTTCAATCTACTATAACCTAAGGGTTAAAGAAAGGTTCTTCAACAAGGTGACCTAGTCTTGAGGAAGATAGAAGCTTCTGGTGTAGGACAGAAAGGGAAGCTTGCCCCGAATTGGGAAGGGCCATACAAAGTCAAGAGTGTTCAAGGTAGAGGAACCTACAAGCTGGAGACTATGGATGGTTTTGAAGTTCCGAGAACTTGGCATGCACAAAACCTGAAGGTTTACTATGTATAGGGCAACTGAATACGATTCTCACTTGTCAATATGACAAGTAGGTTGAAAAGCACCTTGAAGCTTTGCTTGCTTAGGATTTATATGTTCTAGTTTTATTTTGAGGTTTATTAAGACTCGTGTAAGGGATGAATCCCTAGAACAACATACTTCTTCTGCTGCCTCCTGAGGGCATTGTCGGCCTTGTCAGAAGTCCGCTTCCATGACTCGGCTTGCCTCACGGCGCCTTGAAAATAGGCGTTGGACTGAAATAAAAAAATTAACAAAGTGTAAGGCAGGAAAATGCTATATGTAAGAAAGATAAGTTCAAAAAAAAAGAAGGGAGGCACACCGAAGCCAGACACTGAGCTCCCATGAGCTTTATCCTCTCAAGATCAGGGGTGGCCACCACATCAGTAAAATCCTTGGGAGTCACGCCATGATAGGACCAATCCCAATCATGCTTCGTGGATCCAACCACGGTATCTCCTCGGTGGAATCCCCAGAGAGGCTGGAAGGCGCCTGTAGCAGCAGCAGCAGGAGCAGCAGCAGTAATAGGAGCACTGTGGCCCTCAGCTCCCTCAGCTGAAGCCTCCCCCATGGGCTCCTTGTGTTTCCTCAAGAAGATAGGCTATGTGGCCTTTCCTCGAGTGTCCAGGCCTGCAAGGCGAGCTTTCTTCATTTTAGCAGTTTCCTCAACAAGGGGTACGTTCTCCTCGTTGATCTCTTTGGCAGCTGCAAGATAAGATAAAAAACAAAATAAGTGGTGTCAATAATGCATGAAATGAAATAAAATTGAGAAGGGAAGAAAAATACCCTATTGATAAATAGAGGATAGTCCCACATGAATGAGGGAGAATTCCTCTAAAAGAGTCCGGCTGGTAGTAGTGTCGTCATCCCGAGTTAGCTCATTATAAATATTAGTTTCCCCGGGAGTTAAGTGAATGCATTTGAGGCTACCATCACTGACCTTCCCGAAGGAAGATCTGAATAGTGTGCCCCAGTTGCCATTCTCCCAACGTAACCCGACGAAACTATTCCTCCAGTTTTGGTTATTATCAGGAATGGAGGCGACGTTAAAGATATGCTTACATTTGGGTCTTTGTTTGACATAGACCCAACCACAATTACCAGAAGCGCTATTGTAACATTGAAAAACCTTCCTAAAAACAGCTACGAAAAGGAGAAAACCTTCCCTAAGGCAGCAAACCATAAAACATAAAATGTTCCTCCAAGCGTTTGGAGGAAGCTGACATGGGTTGATTTGTAAATCGGCTAAAAGATGAGGAATGAAGGGATGAAAAGGGAACCTAAGCCCAGCATCAAGGGCATCTGTGTAAATAAAGAGAGTGTCGGGTTTCCAGTGGCAAGTACGGTCACCACTAGAAACTGGAACTAATCTAAGAGGAGGAAGGACGTTATAACATGCATTTAGTTTATCAAAATCAATGTTGTGCCAAGTGTTACAATGATTAAAAGAATCGAGATGTGCGGTAGAGGGATATTCATCCCCCCTAGTGTTAATCATATCGATTAAAGACATGTATGAAGAACAGATCTCGATATCCTTACCTCGTTTTGAAGCCGAGGCTATCTTGGCCGCCCTCTCAGAATTCTTGTCAACCATTAGTAAAGCTGGGAAAAACCTGGAAACCTTGAAAGGAGGGGAGGCTGGAAAACTAAGAAAGGAGTAGATAGTTGTAAGGATAGAAGAGAAATGTGAAATGGAGAGTGGTGAGTGTGAATGAAAACACATTCCTCCCACCTTTATATAGGAGGAGAAAAGGGAAAATGGGCCTAGAAAATCCCATTTGGGCCCAAGTTCAGGAACATTCTGGAATGCTCTACAGAATGTTGGAAGAATTTTGGAAATTTTCTAGAAAAATCCAGAAAGTTTTGGAAAAATTCCATAAAAACCTCAAAATTCCAGAAGATTCTGGAAATTTGGCTTAGAAAATGGAAGCTCAGTCCAAGAATTATTTGGCATTAGGTACAAAAAGGCCCAGCTTAGAAAAGCCAAGTGTTCAGGCCCAGGATTAATAAAAGCAATGGGCCCAAAGATCAGCCCAACAAAAACAAGGCCCAGTACCAAGGCCCAAAAACAAAAAGCCCTGTTTGAGGCCCAAATGATTTTTAAGAAAAAAGGGGTGGAAAAGGAGCCCGGTTAAAAACAATGGGCCAATTATAAAACCTAGATGGACCTAGAAAAATGGGCCCAAAATTTTGCTATTGAAGCCCAGAAAAAAGAAGGCTGCAAAAAACAGGCCCAAAAAAGGGGTTGGCCCAAAAGAATCCAGCCCAGATTTAAGGGCCCAAATCCAAATTACAAAAATATATGCAAAAAATTAATCTATTCAAGACCCATTCGACCAGGAAATATAATGAAATCCTGATCGAAGCTCCTGAGGTCAAAATCCTGTCGATCAGGGCTGAAAACGGCCTTAATTCGACCAAAATTGAGATCCATTCGACCAGGAAACACAAAGGAATTTTGATCGAAATAGTTGAGGTCGAAATCCTGTCGACCTGGGCAACCGAGAGAAGGCTAATTCGGTCAAAAACAGAGAATCCTGATCGAAAGGGAAGAAAAATCCTGGTCGAAGATTTCTACTAAAAAATAAATAAATAAATAATTAAATATAGGAGAAAATCCTGGCCGAAATTTGACCAGGATTCCTGATCGAAAGTGCCCTCCTCGAAATACCGTCGACCAGGGCTGAATGAAGGATAATTCGACAGGATCCTGGTCGAATGGGATTCCTGGTCGAATTATGTATTAAAAAAAGAGAAGAAGAGGAAAAATCCTAGAATTAAGGGAAAAATTCCTGGAAATTAAGGGAAAAACCCAGAATTAAGGGAAAAATTCCTAAAAATTAAGGAAAAATCCTAGAATTAAGGGAAAAATTCCTGGAAATTAAGGAAAAATCCCAGAATTAAGGAAAAAATTCCTGGAAATTAAGGAAAAAACCCAGAATTAAGGGAAAAATTCCTGGAAATTAAGGAAAAATTCCAAAATTAAGGGAAAATTCCTGGAAATTAAGGAAAAATCCCAGAATTAAGGGAAAAATTCCTGAAAATTAAAGAAAATCCCAGAATTAAGGGAAAAATTCCTGAAAATTAAGATAATTCCTGAATAAAAAGAATAAAAGAAAATCGTTGTAAATGTGTAGGTCGCTCCACACTTTACGCAAAAACGATACACTGTAAGGGAATGAATGAACTTAACTTCTGCGAAACCTAGTCAGTGTTTCCCAAAAGTTGGGGGGAAAATGATAGGAAATAAATAAATCATGATTACGTAGTTAATGTTGCATTAATTACATATGAATTGGGCTGCAAGGCCCAATAAGAAGATGTATGATATTCAGACCAAAAAGGTTAACAGGTTGATCAAGCCTGATGGACCAGATCAGGCCTGATGGAACAAAGAAGGCCCAAAACTTTGATTATTAATCAATTTCATAATTAATTAATAAGGGAGAAAAATAGCTATTAAGATAAGTCCTAGTGGGGATATAAATCCTTGTAGATTGGCCTCCAAGGAAACTCATAGGATAAGGAATCAGCTTCCTACTTCCTAGGACTCCCAAGTCCATTATAATTCAGAGACTTGACCACCAAGTCTCCTATACCAAGTCCAAATCAAGGACTTCCAACATCTATATAAGGGGCCTCATCCCACAGATCAGAACTACGTTTTTTGACTTGATCCTTAGCAATCAGCAAGGTACGTAGGCATCTTGTTAAGGCAGATTGAGTCACGAAACGCAAGAGCAGTCAAATCGAGCCATGAAGCTCACGTTTTTCAGTAATAAATACAACAATAATATATCTTAGTGTTTAATCTATAACACCAGAATTATCAGAATTTGGCTCATCAGAACTTGATGAATCAGAACTTGAAGAGCTAGTGACAGGTTCTGATGCTTCGTGACAGTCTTGAGTTGTGGTAGGATCTTTAGCTTGCTCCCCCTGAACAAGTGCATTTTCCCTTGGAGTAGTTACCACAGTTTTAATGACATCAGAATTTAACCCGTCAGAACTTACAGGATCAGGATTTAAGCCATCAGAATTTACAGAATCAGAACTTAATTCTTTATTTTCAAATCTCAGCTGATCATGATCATTGAAATCTTCAAGTCCAGTAATCTTCTTCTCATCAAAAGATACATTGATAGATTCCATGACAACCCTTGTTCTTAAATTGTAGACTCTGAAGGCTTTTGTGGAAAGTGGATATCCAACAAAAATTCCTTCATCAGCTTTTAAATCAAATTTTGACAGCTGTTCAGGATGAGTCTTAAGAACAAAAAACTTACATCAAATACATTAAAGTATTTCAGATTTGGCTTCTCTTTCTTCACCATCTCATATGGTATGTTTCCATGCTTGTTTATGAGTGTAGCATTCTATGTAAAATAAGCAGTCTACACAGCTTTAGCCCAAAAGTAGGTTGGCAGCTTTGCTTCATCAAGCATAGTTCGTGCAGCTTCAATGAGAGTCCTATTCTTTCTTTCTACAACTCCATTTTACTGTGGAGTTCCAAGTGCAAAAAATTCCAGCTTAATTCCATGCTCTTTACAGAACTCTTCCATGATTGAATTCTTGAACTCAGTGCCATTATCACTTCTTATTATTTTAACAAAATCTTTGACCAATTTATCCAGCTATCTGATATGATCAGTTATAGTAGATGCAGTTTCATTCTTCTTGTGCAAGAAATACACCCAAGTGTATCTTGTGAACTCATCCACTATAATTATGGCATATTTCTTCTTTGCAATAGACATGACATTGACTGGACCAAATAGATCAATATGCAGTAGGTGATAAGGCTCAAGAATTGAGGATTCAGTTTTGCTCGTGAATGAAGATTTTCTTTATTTTGCCTTTTGACATGAATCACAAAGACCATCAGGAGCAAATACAGATTTTGGCAATCCTCTCACAAGATCTTTCTTTACTAGCTCATTTATGTTGTTGAAATTTAAATGAGAGAGTCTCTTGTGCCAATTCCAGCTTTCTTCAATTGATGCTCTATTCCACAAACAGATTGTAGAACCATCAGAGTTTGTTGAAAGTCTGGCTTCACATATGTTACCATGCCTGTAACCTTTCAGAACCACTTTTCCTGTAGAATTGCTTACAACTTCACAGTGTTCTTCAAAGAAATCCACATGATAACCTCTGTCACAGATTTGACTCACACTTAGCAGATTGTGTTTTAGTCCTGAGAAAAGAGCTACTGATTCAATGATGACATTCCCAAGATTGATATTGCCATATCCCAGAGTTTTTTCCATATTGCCATCTCCATAAGAAACTCCTGGGCCAGCTTTCTCCATAAAGTCTGATAGCAAGGCTTTATTTCCAGTCATATGTCTTGAACATCCACTGTCAAGAACTAGGATGTTTTTCCTATTTCCCTGCAATCACAAAGGCCACTATTGTTTAGTTTTAAGGACCCGAACTTGCTTGGACCCTTTGGCCTTATTAAGTTTGTTAGCATTTGCAGCGGATTTAATTTCAGAGTTAATACCAACATGCTGTTTATCAAACTTTATATCAGACTTTGCATCAGAACTTACACTAGAAGGAATTACACTAACTTTCTTCAAAGAAGGTTTTATTTGATAATAATCATAGTACAAACTATGATATTCCTTAAAAGTATAAATGGAATGCCATAAACTACCACAATGAAAACAAGGATTTTGTGGTTTAAACCTAACAGACTAACTCTTAATTCCTGATTTAGGAGGTAAAGAGTTTATATCTTTATTTTTCCTGCAAAAAGAAGCAAGATGGTTAGAATTTCCACAGTTGTAACATTTCTTTCTAGGAGCATTAGGAACAGGCATATAATTATTCCTTTTATTCACACCTTCCTTTCCATTCCTATTTTTCCTAGCTTCCTTTAACTTGTTCACATTTCTAATCTCTTTCAGCTTATGCTTAAGCTGCTTCTTTGTCATTAAGCCTATGTTTACTTCAGCTGGTTTATCCTGGTTTATCCTGCTTCTTTTACTTATGTCTTAAAATCTTTCATCTTTTCAAAATTATACATAACAGTTTTTGTGACAAATTTAACAGGATTTACTTTTGGCTTAGCAGTCTGTTTAACAACAATTGGCTCAATTTGCCCAGTTCCTTTCTCACTTTTATCATCTCCATAACCTAAGCCCTTTTTCCAGTTTTCACTACTTAGTAAATTCTGAGTTGTTCTACCAGAGTTAGTCCAAGTTCTGATGATCTCTCTTTCCTTTTCCAAATCAGTTTTTAGAGATTCATTCAATTTTAGCATTTCATCTCTAACATACAAAGCATCATCTCTTTCTTTCTTAGTTTGATGAAGAAAAAGTAACTCCTTTTCTAAATAGTCATTTCTGTTTTTAAGATCAAGATTTTCAGATATTAATCTTTCACATGTTAAAGTCTGATCTCTAAAACTAATGAACATGGTCTTAAGGTATAATCTCAACTCAGTAATATCATCAGTATGAAAAGCAAAGGTTGTTTGATGTACCTTTAATTCAGCAGTCTCAGGGCTGCTATCAGCATTTGCCATCAAGGCATAGTTCACCTCATCTTCAGAATCTGAAGTGTCTGTCCGGCTTTTCTTCTTTGTGACAAGTGCCTTTCCTTTATCACTTTTTCCTTTCTTGCAGTCAGGAGATATGTGGCCTCTTTCACCATAATTGTAGCATTTGACATTTGAGTTGTCTCCTCTGTCAGACTTTCCTCCTTTGCCTTCAGACTTTCTGAACCCTTTCTTATCAGAACTTCCACATTTTCTAAATTTCTTGTAGGCTATCTTTGTGATACCCTTCACCATAAGAGCACACAGCTGCATCATCTCTGCATCAACATCAACTTCAGGTAAACTTTCAGTTTCTGAATCATCATCATCAGAATATGATGACTCTGAATCAGACTTTATGATGAGAGCTTTTCCTTTGCCCTTCTTTGAGACAACAACTTTAGAAGATTCTTCCTCATCTTTAAGAGCAACTGTCCTTGACTTTCTTCCATGCCTCTTGCTCCTTTGATCCATCTCAAGTTCATAAGTTTTGAGCATACCATAAATTTCATCAAGAGTAGTTTGAGTAAGGTCATAGTTGTCTCTTATGGTCTTGAGCATACCATAAATCTAAAAGGAATTTTAGATTTGAATCTTCAAGATCATATTCCTTGTCCACCAGTGACAGATCATTCAAGAGTTTGACAAACCTGTCATATAAATCAGTTAATGACTCATTAGCTTTTGAGTCAAAGTGCCCATACTTTTGAGTGAGTATAGTCCTCCTGTTCTTTTTGATTGCATCAGTTCCCTGGCATCTTGTCTCCAAAGCATCCCATATCTCCTTTGCAGTCTTGCATCCAATTACCCTGTTTGACATGACATTATCAATTGCACTATGCAGCAAATGCCTTACCCTTGCATCCTTAGCAATAGATGAGATATCTTCAGGTGTGTATTCAGATCTCTCCTTTGGTATGGTCTTTGCTGGTTGATCAGCAACTGCAATAGAGAGCTTGGTAGGCTTATATGGTCCTTCATTAATTCTGTCAAGGTATTCTGGATCTGTAACTTCCAGAAATATAGCCATCTTCACTTTCCAAATGGGATACTCAGATGGTCTCAGTATGGGAACCCTAATTATCTCATATCAACTGTGGGTTTGAGTATTCTGAGTTTCTTGAGTTTTGATGGGCTTAGTTGGGGTTTGTGTTTCTTCAGACATTATTGTTATTTGGATCTTTACTGTATGTGTGTTAACAGAAAAGCTCTGATACCACTTGTTAGGTCACACAACACTATAGAAGGGGGGTTGAATATAGTGTTTATACAATCAAATCGATTTTAACACAAGTATGTAACAAAGATCAAGTATATTCAAATAAACTCTGTTACAATAGAACTGTTGTTCTCTCTCAGTGATGAACAATATCACTAAGAGCTGCTAGGTTACATTGAATAATATTTTTCGATAATGATAACACTTATAGTGTAAACCCTAAGTCTGTGTTTATATAGTACACAGTTACAAGATATCTTCTAATTGATATGGAATATAATTATGTCTCCTAAAATATATCAATCAGATATCTTCTACAAGTCTTCTAGTCCTCTAACTCTTCATGCATATCTTCTTTTGATTTAGTCCAGATCTTCTCCTGTAAATCAGCCGCATTCCTTATCTGAAGTCTTCCCGCACTTATATCCTGATATATATCTTCTGACACCTTAAATTCTGATATTAAGTTCTGATTTCAGTAAGTCCTGATATGTCCTGTTGTTAAGTTCCGAAAAACTAAACACAAATCAGATTAGACATGACATCTCAAATATATCTAAAAGGGTAAAAGTCCCGTGTGCAAATACATCGTTCAACATTCATATGTTTGCAAATTTGTTATAAATCATTTTGTAGACTATTTTACTTTCTTTTGTTCAGCAAATGTTGAAAAAAGGGGGCTTAATGCGATATAATACATACTTATAATTTCTTGCGGCTCTAGGAAATAAGTTAGCAACAGAGGGAACATATTGGCTTCTCATTAAAATGTTCTTGTAAATAAACCTGCATCCTCATTTACACCTGCAATAGAGAAGTTCCAAACCTTTTTTTCTCGCTTGCCCAAACAAATCCTCTGAAGAATTTACCAGGACCTTTACCGAGAGGTGTAAGCATTTGTCCAAAGTGACCCATGTATCATGTTCTTCAA
This sequence comes from Apium graveolens, assembly GCF_009905375.1. Taxonomy (NCBI): domain Eukaryota; kingdom Viridiplantae; phylum Streptophyta; class Magnoliopsida; order Apiales; family Apiaceae; genus Apium; species Apium graveolens. The sequence goes on from NC_133656.1 coordinate 92,464,532, forward strand.
CCAAGAGAACTTCTCTTTCTCATGTTTGGATATCAAACTTCACCACAGAAGACTTCCATCTAAGTTACTCCACCTCTGTTATCGTATATCACCCCAAAATGTACATTAGCATTTCGCCCTCCAACAAAATGATAAGAATGATATTCTTGTGCATCTGGACCAGTAGTGCTTTGAACTTGATGGAAAATTGTAAAATAAGGTATATTTGACGAATCAACTTGTGTAAAAGCTATGAATTTGCTGTCCAGGGACCACCGGTAACCTTATCTTCTATTTTTCATCCTACATATAGTATATATAAAAAGCCTAACATCATTCCGACAGAATTTTCGGTCTGCCCTTATTTGTATTTTATATTTTTTATAAATCAAAATTATGAACAGTAGTAGGTAAATATATGGAAAAAGCGAAATTATTTTTCATCTCGCCTGTGCTATGTGCTCAGGCACACCATTTGTCCGTAACAAAAAAGTAAATTTATGTCAAGTTCATGATTATATATACTCATATTGCACAATAATTTTCACTGGAAAGTCATATAATGATTAATTAATAGATCTCACCAAGGTCTTCCTTTCTGCTCCAAAAATCTTTGAAATAAGCAAGCATTGAGCCATCTGGCAAAAGATGTGGATCAATAACTGGAGAAGCAGGTGCATTTGGAAGCTTAAATTTTGGTTGCGATGAAATATTCTGGAAATATATCTATCCATATACAAAAATATTAAGAACTATACACTTAAATTCATAAGTGATAAGCCAGTCTACTCTTCATCGAAACTCTTCTCTCTCAACACAAAATTAATTTAGTTATACTTATTTTCTTCTTTATCTTTTTGAAAGGGGCTTTTCTAGATAAAATAATATCGTAATTATTAGTGGCATTTAGGGTTTATAGATTTTCTGCAACCATTACAATTAATTAAAAAATATCTTAGTCCAGTTTTACCAATTTTGAGTTTCGAAATTTGTAGAAGTTCAATTTTCATAGATTTTGATGCTAATTTTGCAATAGCACACATCATTTTCACACACCACAAATATAACTAAATCTACACAATCACAAAAAAAAAATATCCTTCTGCTCAGTTTGAAATCCTGCAAGATACATCTCACATTTAAGTTTTTAAAAAATGTAGAAATATCAGCTATCAAATAGAAGGCTATCTACAAGGAATAATTCTTAAATATGACGTGGAACTTTGTAAATGGCTAGCACATATAGTGCAGTAAAACACTTATATGGCCATATTTTCATTCAGTTCATTATATGAAAATTGGACAAACAAAATTATGCTATCACACTTTAGTAGATAGATGATACAGAGATATAAAAAATGTAAACATAATTTAACATATTATATAAATGAGTAAATATAACTCAACATGAAATAAAAATATATAAATAATATTAATTGTGAAGCACAAGAACCCTGAAAAGGAAGACTGGATAAATACAAACAATCAAAAGATGGAATTAATGCTCTAAGTCCGTAACCAGGTCATGGAAAGAAGTTCATTAATATGTTCAAGCTTTCATGAAAAATAAAATATCAAATGACTTATAGTATCAATGAAATATATTGATTTGAAGTATTGAAGATTAGGGGCTCAATGATTGAAGCAATGAATGACAAACAAGTTGTATCAGCTCATATTATTAAAAGATTGAGTTAAATGAATTTAGTGCAAGTTATTTATGAACCGGACCAGTGCACCAAGTATTAGCACATCAGATGAGAAATAATTTGATCATGCAGAAGATTTGAAGTTGATATATTATAGAAAGGAACAAGGGAATAAAAAACGTGTGTCTAAGTTAAATATCTTTTATGGAAAGCAACTTGCCTAGTGGTTTCAAGTTAGGAAAAAATTTCTAAGGAAATTATTCCGCATTTTGGTCACCACTCAGAGAAATTATTTCTAAGGGATTAGGGAAAGACAATCCATGTGGTCGCAAGACAGGAAATACCACTAAGGAAAATTATTTTCCTTGTGAACGTAACTAAGGGAAATTTATCCAAGGAAAGCATTTCCCTTGTATGCGCAACTCAAGTAGATATGATGAAGGAAAAGCTTTTCCTCTGTACTCGTAACTTAAAATAAATTCACCAAGGCAAAGACACCATGTGTGCGCAAGTGAAAAGAAAGATAAGGCAAATTATTCCCCTCTTGTCTCCAATTACAACTTAGTAAATTCACTGGATACAAAGAAGCAATTATTTTGTTACCTGACTAGAATTACGTGTCCAAACAAATTGAAGTCTACAAAAATAGAAGCAGAATGAATTCAATTCATTCAAATATCTACTTCAGCTCTCAACTGTATTTTTACGTTATTAGCTTATAAACGTACTGTTATGCTGTTGAATTTATTGTAACTAATCACTTGATTGATTCTAGTGTAGCAATATCAAGGTTTATATTAATAAAACAATATATTCCTCGAATTATTTTGTGTCTATTTTGATTCCGTAAATTTAACGAAGGACTTGAAATGAATCAAAAAAGATTGTAGATATCGTATTCAACCCCCCTTCTACGATACTTTGGGACTAACAAAAAATAAATGAGATTATCTACCTAAAACTTCAGTTAATGGTCCAAAATGAGATAATATTACTGACCCGACAGGAAGAGGCACCATTATAGCGTTCTCATGAAATCATGTCTTCACCTTAAGAAGATAACAAAATTTCAACAGGTTGAAAATTAATAAATTTTGCAAAATTAATAAAACTATCTATAATTAAATGTAGAGGATCATGAGTTATCAACTTAAGAAGATCAGCACTACGTGGAAAAAGGGAATCTAAAGTGCTCACAAAAAGTTTGAGAATTTAGAACTATCTTAGAGAGAAAGGCTTGATTTTGTCACTATGCCCCTGGATGTGATTTATGGGAAATTGAGAACTCATGAACTGGAACAAGAGCATAGAGCTATAATTTATGGCCCTGGTTCTATTGACAACAAGAGTATGGAACTTGTAAAAATCACTGCACTTGTTTCTCGTGAACCTGAAACTTCAGCAGTCAAGGTTTCACCCTCCTCGGCAATCAAGAAAATTGTTGTAGTTGAAATTGCTCAAGGTGAGTCGGAAGATGAAAGTGAGTTTTATACTCAGGAAGAACTTGAAGAGTTGGAGAATAAATCGATGGCTTACATGGATTCAAAATTCATTCATGTTAGATTCAGAAGAATGCCCAACTACAAGTCAAGGGGCTCATCTGGCAGATTTCAGAAAGGAAGCTACTTGTCAGGGTCAAGCTCCAGAGCAGGTTACAAGTCAAGTTGGGTAGACAAAAGCAAAATAAGATGTTATAAATGCAATGAGTTGAAGCACTTTGCATCTGAATGTAGAAAGCCCAGGACAACAAAAGGAAAGGATTCCTATGAAAAGAAAAAAACTTACGAAGATCTAAAGAGACAAAATGAGAAGCTGAAATAGAAGCTGAATGCATATGTGGTTAAGGAGAAAGGAAGAGCATACGTTACTAAAGGAAAAAGATGGGATGATACTGATTCAGATGAAGAAGAAGAGCATGTGAATCTAGCTCTTATGGTAGACTCTGTATAAGAATCACCACAATCATCTCAGGTTCCCTAACTTATCACTATTGATATGTCTGAATCTGAATATAAATCTATTGTGCATGAACTTACTTTAGAATTGTATAATATTCATACAAGCATGCTTGCATATAAACTTAAAAATGATAAGTTAGTTCTGTAAGCTGAGAGTCTGACCTCTAGGAATGAAGAACTAGAATTGCTTGTAGTTACCTTAGAAGACCTTAAGCAGAAAAATGAGCACCTAGAGAATAAGGTTAAATGCAACACAGACATAGAAGCCATTCTTAGAACCTAAATTGCTGATTTAGAAAAGAAGTTACAGACCTTTAAGAATGCAGCTTTGAATCAAAAGGAGATAATAAATAGTTAGAGGTTTAAGTCTAAAAGATCCATATGACTTGACTATTTTAAGTTAGCAGGTAAGAAACATGTTGGTGCATCAGAAAAAAATATGTTTATCTCAGAGAAGGTACCATATGCTATTAAGGATGTTGTATCTCCGATGCTCACTGAATCTGTTTTAGAGCCTTTAGATGAGGTAAGTTTGTTGATCAAGGAGGAATTGATTTCTGAGGATAATGAGAAAGAGAATGTATAGGTATCCCTAAGACTCCTAAGGTTTCAGTTTGTAAAGCAAAACCCAAAACTGACCAAGGTAACAAGGTGGATAAATAAGGACCGAACATACTTAAGAAATCAGACACCATAGATGACTCTAAGACTAATGAGAGTGTTAAGGTTAAGTCTAAGAAGAATAAGAATGGAAAGGTAGGTGTGAATAAGAAATTTAATTTTGCATCTTTCTCATCTACATTTAGAAAATTGTGTAATAAATATAATTTTTCTGTACACCTTACACATGCATGCACAAAGGTTAAAGTAGAATCTGTTGCATCTTCTAGTATATCTGCTATGCCTCGTTTTCATGAGCCCTATGGTGTATCTGGTTGTATGCCATATATATTTATTACCATGTTGAGTATTTTAAAGCTTTTCTTGCAACTAATAGCACTTATACTGACACTAAGACAAGCATGAGTAATGAGCACACAAAGGCAAAGACTATAGTACCTCATGTCTCTAAGTCTAACAATATTGTTGAGACTAGCACTGAGAAGGAAATAGTTAAAGTGAAAGCTAAGCATGTTAAGGTTACATCAGTGTGATCCAGTTTCTACCCATAAACCTTCAAGACCCAAGCAAGCTTGGGTACCAAAGTCTTTTTAATCAATCTGTGTTTGCAGGTTCAGGTACGAAAGGAAAAGATCATGTGGATTCTGGACAACAGGTGTTCTTGTAAAGCATAATGTAATGTAACATGTAATCGAGGATTTATAACTCAACATGAAAACAGAAATAGATAAATAATATTAAATTGTGAAGCACAGGAACCCTACAGATGAAGACAGGATAAATACAAAGAACCAAAAGATGCAATTGACTCTTTAAGTCCTCTAACAGATCATGGGAAGATATTCATTATCATGTTCAAGCGGCCATGAAGAATAAGACAACAAGGGACTTTAAGCATCAGTTACCTGAATTGATTTCAAGTGCTATAGATCAAGAGTTCAGTGAAAGAAGGAATGGATAATCACCAATCTGTATCAGCTCAGAAACACAAGATAAATTGAATTAGGTTCTCTCAATCCTAGTTGTTTATGAACCATACCAGTGCACCAAATATCAGTATTCAAAAAAGAATTGTGATTCAGTTACAGAAGAAAATATTGATGCAGTGAAGAATGGTTAAACAAAAGCAGGAACATTCTAAGACATGGTAGTCTTCTTACAGGTCGCCATAGAAGTGCATACAAGGACAATCTACGGTCTCCACAGAACTGGTCGCCGTAGAGAATTTCTGTAAGGCACCACAATGGTCGCCATAGAGATTCTCTAAGGTACCAGTAATCGCCATAGAGCCTAGTCTCTATAGAAGAAGATACAGTGGCTACCTGGTCGCCATAGGGCCTTGGCTGGTCGCCATAGAACTTCAAGTATTCACCTGGTCACCATAGAGTTCACCTGATCGCCATAGAGTTCACCTGGTCGCCATAGAGCTTACCTGGTCGCCATAGAACATCAGCAGTCGCCTTGGAGCATTACAGAGGCACTGGTCGCCATAGAAGGTTGCTCAAGTTGCCATAGAAGAGTTATGAAATTTATTGATTTACTTGCAGGAAATTAAAAGGATTGTGTGGACACAAGACTGCCACCTGTCCAATGAATTTGAAAGTCTACAACAGCAGCTGAATGAATTAAATTCATTATCAATCATCTTCTTCAGCAACATAATTTAGTTTACGAGAGCTCCATTAAAGCCCCTCATTTATTAAGCTTGTAAACATATTGTTATGCTGCTGAATCTATTGTAGCTAATCAATTTATTGATTAGATTGTAGCAACCTCAAGGATTATATTAATAAAATAATATATTCCTTGAATTATTTTGTGTCTTATTTGATTCCGTACTATTAACGAACAACTTGTAAACGAATCAAAAAAGATTGTAGGTATCGTATTCAACCCCCCCTTCTACGATACTTTGGGACTAACAATTGTTATCAGAGCTTGTTGATTGACATACAAATCAAGATCCGGAGAAAGAAACAAGTTCTTGAAAAATTTCTTGAATTTTTTAATTTTCAAAAATTCTCATTTCTTGAAATTTTTGAACTTTAAATAATTTAATTCCGCCAAGATGATGAACAACCAAAGAATTGGAAGTGTAAAGGTTCCCCCATTCGATAGAGATAATTACAACCTACGGAAGAAAAAGATGATGCTGTTTATGAAAGCCTCGAATCCACTTTACATTGGGATATTACTTAATGACCCTTATGTTCCGATGGAAGTAGTTTCTGAATCCACAACCATAGATGGTGTAAGAATTCCTTCCTCATCCACTCCCAGGGATTCGTCTAAATATATGGAAACTGACAAGGAGTTGATAAATCTGGACCTAAGCCTTCAACTCATAATTATGGAATCGACCGATAAAGATATGAGTCATCAACTTCTAGGAAGTAACAATGCGAAAGATATGTGGTAAACCATTGAGCTTTTAATGGAAGGTACAGAAGAAGTCAAAGAAAACAGGATGGATATTCTGACGACTCAGTATGAGGCATTCAAACTTCTACCCGGAGAAGCACTGTCTTCACTCTTTGAGAGATATACAAGACTTTTAAGTGAATTAAAGCTAAAAGGGAAAGTTTATCCTATACGAGATTCTAACAGAAAGTTTATGTTGATGCTCCCAGTTGACTTGGAACAAAAGAACACATCAATCAGGGAAAAAGCAGATTTTATTACTATGTCCCTGGATGTGATCTATGGAAAACTAAGAACACATGAGCTGGAGCAAGAGCAGAGAGCTATTATCTATGGACCTGGTTCTCTTGACAGTAAGAGTACGACACTTGCAAAAACCACTGCACTTGTAGTTCGTGAACCTGAAACTCAAGATAACAAGGTTGCACCCTCCTCAACAATTACAGAAATTATCATAACTGAAATTGCTCATGGGGAGCCAGAGGATGAAAGTGAGTTTTATACTCAAGAAGAACTTGAACAGTTGGAGGATAAATCTATGGCATACATGGCTGCAAAATTTAGTCATGTTAGATTCAGAAGAAAGCCCAACTACAAACCAAGGGGTTCATCAGGGAGATTTCAGAAAGAAAGCTACTCATCAGGGTCAAGCTTCAGAGGAGGCTACAAGTCAAGTTGGATAGACAGGAGCAAAACAAGATGCTACAACTACAATGAGTTAGGGCACTTTGCATCTGACTACAGAAAGCCCAAGGCAGCAAAATCAAATGACTCCTATGAAAAGAAGGAAATTTATGAAGATTTGAAAAGGAAGAATGAGAAGCTGAAATAGAAGCTGAATGCTTATGTGGTGAAGGAAAAGGGAAGAGCATACATTGCTGAAGGAAAAAGCTGGGATGATACTGATTCGGATGAAGAGGAAGAGTATGTGAATCTGGCTCTTATGGAAGACTCTGCAGAGGAATCATCACAATCATCTCAGGTTCCTGAACTTACCATTATAGATATGACCGTGTCTGAATACAAATCTACTGTGCATGAACTTACTTTAGAATTGTATAATGTTCATACAAGAATGCTTGCATATAAACTTGAAAATGATAAGTTAGTTCTTAAATCTGAGAGTTTAACCTCTAGGAATGAAGAACTAGAATTGCTTGTAGTTGGACTAGAAGACCTTAAGCAAAAGAATGAATATCTAGAGAATAAGGTTAAGTGCAATGCAGACATAGAAGCCATTCTTAGAACCCAAATTGATGACTTAGAAAATAAGTTGTAGGCATTTAAAAATGCAGCTTTGACTTAGAAGGAGATAATATATAGTCAAATATTTAAATCTAAGACTTCAATATGACTTGACTATTCTAAGATGAATAGTAAGAAACATAGTGGTACATCTGAGATAAACATGTTTGTCTCAGAAAAGGTTCCTATCTCAGAAAAGGTTCCATATATTATTAAGGATGATGTATCTCCGTTATTCATTGAGTCTGTTTCAGAACCTTTGGATGAAGTAGGTTTGCTAATCAATAAGGAATTGATTGCTGAAAATAGAGAGAAGGAAGAGGAATCCCCTAAGACTTCTAAGGCTCCAGCTAGTAAAGCGAAATCCATAGTTGACCTAGGTAATAAGGTCGATAGAAAGGAACCTAATACACTTAAGAAACCAGAACCTATAGTCAACCCTAAGACTGGTGAGAGTGCTAAGGTTAAGACTAAGAAGAACATGAATTGCAAGGTAGGTGTTAATAAGAAATCTGATTTTGCATCTTCCTCATCTGCATCTAGGAAGCTTTGTAATAATTTCAATTCTGCTGCTCACCTTACACATGTATGCACTAAAGATAAAGTAGAATTTGTTACAACTTCCAATATGCCTTCCATGCCTAACATACCTAGTTTTCATGAACCTTCTGGTGTAGTTGGATATATGCCATGTGCATCTGTTACCATGTCTGAATATTTCTAAGCCTTTCATGCAACTGCTAGCACTTGCATCAACACTAAGACAAGCATGAGTAATAAGCACACACAGGACAAGACTGTTACTCCTATTTCTAAGTCTGACAACTCTGTTGAGACTAACACAGAGAAGGAGCCGGTCAAAGTAAAAGCTAAGCCTGTTAAGGTTTCATTTGTTGATTCTGTTTCTACTCCTAAACCTTTAGGACCCAAGAAAGCTTGGGTACCAAAGTCTTCTTAATCAATCTGTGTTTGTAGGGTAATGTAAGAAAGGAAAAGATCATGTGGATTTTGGACAGTGGGTGTTCTAGGCACATGACAGGAGAAAAGTCCATGCTCACAAGTGTGGTTGATAAAGATGGCCCTATAGTTACCTTTGGAGATGACAGCAAAGGATTTACTATGGGATATAACAATTTGGAAATTGGCAATGTCATCATTGAAAACATCTCTCTTGTTGAAGGATTGAAGCATAATCTTCTAAGCATAAGACAGTTTTGTGACAAGAGATACAATGTTGATTTCAGATCAGAAAGATGTTTGATCTCTCACGGGAAAGATGAGAAGCTTTTTTTACATGGAGTAAGGAAAGGTAATCTGTACGTAGCTGACTTGAAGTCTACCTGTGATGGAGTAATCAGATGTTTCTACGGCAAAGATTCATCAGAACAAAGTTGGTTATGGCACAAGAAGCTCTCGCACTTGAACTTCAAGACAATGAACTCTCTGGTCAAGAGAGAATTATTGAGAGGACTACCACAGATGGAATTATGTCAAGAAGGACTCTATGAAGCATGTGAAAAGGGGAAATCAAAGAAAGCATCACACAGAAGCAAGGAAATGACAAGCATAACTAAACCTCTTCAGTTGATTCACATGGATTTATTTGGTCCAATGAATGTGTTGTCAGTATCAAGGAAAATATATGCTTTAGTGATGGTCGATGACTTCTCCAAACACACAAGGGTGTTGTTTTTACAATCCAAGGATGAAGCACCTCAGCTCATAGTAGATCATATAAAGAAAATTGAGATGGAAGCGAAATTACCTGTCAGAAAGATTAGATCAGATAATGGAACATAATTCAAGAATGCATTTCTAAATAAATTCTGTACAGAGAAAGGTATTTCGAGATAGTATTCAGCTCCAAGAACTCCACAACAAAATGGAGTAGTTGTGGCACCCCAAAATCCGGGGTCAGGAATCTCGGAGGCCACGCCATCTAAACCACTATAAACCACATACCTCACATCACAATATATAAATACTCATACTTTATGACCCCACACTAATCACACACACACACACTTATAGGTTATTGTCTTGGAAACGAACCACTCATTACTATAGTAGATCAAACCATAAAGTGATAATTATTACAACCCAAAAGTAATTAAGTCTTACCGGGGAATAACCTTTAAGTAAGGCTAGTCCATCGGCCAAATATACGTTTCTTATTTATTACCTTACATAAGTCATACTTATAAATAAGCCGAACTAAAAACAACTGAAAACCAATCCAGCTTATTCGGACTACCTAAGGTACAACACCAAACAATCTACAGAACAGTTGGCCATTTCCTACCATTTCCTGGCTGTGGTTCTCATGGTAGGCATCTTGATTCACTGTTGTGTTGTGTCAATTTAAGAAAACAAGTGTGAGCTATAATGCTCAGCATAATAATATACAGTATGAAAATGACTGTAATGATAAACTCACGTAAAACATCTTATAAGATAATTACATTTTATTCGAACATAGTTTTCCTTGGTGATACACACCTTCTTATGAAAATAATCCTTCAGTGGATTTTATTATCATGCGAATACCTTAAAAGTAAACCCGGCACCTAGGCTTGGGTTACGGTATTGCATCACAATTCCAATTGGAAGAATAGAACACTCGTTGGAGCCACCGCATACGATGATCATTCGTAATACGATAATAGTAACCTTTTCTACTAGTAGAAGGACGACACCTTCGTATCCCAGTTATCACCCTGGCCGCATTCGGGCTACGTGTCCCATTTTGGGTATACACATACTTCAGAAGTTCCTGAGTACATCGAGTACCTTCGCCTGCGGTACCTTTGGTAGTCCATCTAGCACACATAGTACCAGAGTCTACCCCTCTGTTGTTCTTTTAAAAGAATTCGATCATATCTCGAGAACTCGAACCACATCGAAGTTCCCCAAGCATTTTGCTTGTTGATATATATATATATATACTTCCGACATTTTCGGGGGAAGTACTAAGGATGTGAGTTGACCTTTGTCAATATGTAATTAAATAAGGGGGAAAAGTTTATCCTTGAAACTATATTCAAAATATTAAATAAGACGAGATAATATTCTCCGACGATCTGAAATTATTCGAATGATTCCCGAATATCCGAGAGTATTTTAAATCAGGTTCTATGATTTTTAAATCACAAATAAACCCTTTTATAAATAATAAATAATTAAATAATAATTGATAAATAATTAAACCTTGAAGGAGTTTACTTTTAAAAAAAAATAATATTCCTCAACTAATTTATGTTTAATAATTTAATGAACTTTTAATATTTACTTGAGTCCGAAGTAAATATTTACTGGAGAATACTTCTTCATAATAAATGAATAGTAGATAAATATTTCTTGTCCAAATGGTAAAGTATAGTTGAGGGAATACGATCTTTGAAAATCGTTCTAATAAAAGTTCGAGGTGTTTAATATTTTGTAAGTGGACGTTGAATCCCTTTAAAGCATACTACTATGGACTTGTAATCATCCTATAATATCACTGGAATGATTCCAGGGTTTTTATCTTGAAATTCCGACCGACTCTCGGTCTTATTACAATACGTCATGCTTATAGCAGAATAAAATATTTCACGATATATACTTATCGTATAACATCGCTACATTATGCAAAAATTTAATAACTACGTATCATGGCAAGCATGGTATTTATGCAATGATAATAAACAATCCTTTCACAACACAACAGTAAATGGAGTTGGTTTCGTAAACTTGCCTGGGTATCTCGAGGTGGAGGATGCTCTTGGTTCCGCCGGGAAATCTATAATCATAAACACAAGTCGTCTCGTTAGGTCCCGTTCTAATTTACGGCTACGCGCACTAATGCGCTAAATATTATGCACCCTCTCAACTTATATTAACATTATTATTCCTTTAAGTCCTTATTCACATTATGGTCGCTTCCTTTTTCAAAGTATTTTAAGTCCATTTTCATTTTCATCGTCGGCTCCGCTTATGGATTCTACGGTTTCGGCTCCGATATTTTTATAAAATTGAAAATTCATTATTTCCACTTGAAATTTTGATGGAAGTAAGGAAAATCAATATACTACTCTCTGTAAAATTTTCATGATTTATGAACATTCTTAAGTCGATCCTTTATATTTTCAAAGTTCGTAACTCGTAGCAGTTTTTGTCGCGTAAATCACTTTTAGTAAAACGGCCATAACGTTTGATCCGTAAATCGGAATCAAGCGATTCAAGCGCCTAAACGATCCTTATAATATTATAGTTTACATCCTCGGGACTTTCTTCAGAAACATAAAGTTATGTTTTGTTCATTTTAGTGAGATTACGTTTACGATCGGAGTTTCGTTTACGCCTTAAATCTTTATACTACCACCAACATTCAACATATCATCATCAACACACTAACTCCTCTCAAGAACATCATGTTCTTGAGGCAACAACAATCAACCTTAAATCTACTTAGCTAAACATCGAGATTTCAACAATACCACTATTAAACTAAGTTTATAACTTCATACTAAAAGGATCTTGAACTTAAATCTTAAATAAAGTTGGGTCAAAGATTTTTACCTTTCTTGAGAGCTTGAGATGTGTTCTTGATGATGGTGAAGTCTTGTGAGTTCTTTGTAGGGTTTTAGGAATCTAAAACAACCATTGAAATTAAGAAACCATAGAAGAGTTACTATTCATACTATTCATTCTCAACTTTCTTGATTTTATTTCACCCATCAAACCTTGATAAAAAGAGCTCAAAGATTTATCTTACCTTAGTTTGGTTGTTAGGAAGCTTGAGAATTAATGGGAGGATTTATCCATAGCTAGATCTTGAGGTTTTGATTTTGATTTCCTTGGTTTTTGATGAAGGGCCGAATGGAGAGAAGTGGGAGAGAAAGAGAGAGTTTTTGGTGATGCTTATTGGTTGCTTCTTGGAATTATGCAAGTAAAAGCTTGTGATATCTTATATTGATTTTTATTCTCTAGTTTATATCCTAGTATTTGATTTATGTTGCTAATCTTGGAGACAAATCTAGCTAGCTTGTGGTAGATTACAAGCTAAGCCACTTGCTTAGCCCCTTTATCTCACTATTTGCTTAGCCTTGGTTGATCATCCTATCTCTAGCTCACTATTTGATAAATTAACCATGGTTATTTTCTAACCATGGTTAGTTAGTGCGTTACGTTTATTTAATCGTTTACGCGTTCGCTCGGTCGCTTAAACGTTTTCATAATACTTCCTCGTAAATGGTTCGCGATGTAATTCCTTTCGTATTTATTCCTTATGTTTTGAATTATCATACTAGGATATAAATCCGTAGGGTTTTAAATTCGTAATTATATTGTGATTCTAGTAATCCTCGATGATTCGTATTGTTGTGAATATGTTGTGTACTTGATGATTACCTAAACAAAACATCTAAGTAGATTTTACTTAGTGAAATAATGTAGCACTCGATGGATAAGAATTATAGTCCCGACGGATAACTCATTATAGTCCCGACGGATGATTAACTTATTATCCATCGAGTGAGTAGCTTATGTAATAATAAGTTTGTAGCACAGTGTTGTATGTTCCTTTGTATAGAATCTGGAGTAGCATATAAGTCATGTTGACTTTAACTAGATATGCATAATAGGTTGATTAACTGTACATAAGCAATGTCTTTTAATTTTGTATAAGTGAAATGAAGTCAAGTGCCAAAATAGCTGCCAACGGATGATTAACAAAGCTTCGACGAATAATCAAATGACTATCAACGGATGTTTAATATAGCAGTCGACGGATGATCAATCAAGTCATCGACGGATGATCTGAAAGTCGACGGATGATCATATCAAGAATTCAAACATCAGTTGAACAGTGAAAGCTGACACACAGCCGTTGAGTTGGATACAAACACACTGTGGAAGCCCATTAACTGGGTAATAGAGGAAGAAAAGCAGCAAAGATCAAGACTGTTACATTTTATATTTGTTCAGTCTTTTTGACTTTGTAATCTTGGTAATATATAAACCAAGAGAGAGTAGCAAATAGAAAATAACTGAGATAGCTAAGAAACAGCAACAGAGAAATCTTTGTAAGCACTATCTTTAGCATTTCCTGTGTTCTTAGAAGTTCTATTTTGTGTAAGCAGCTGTGAGCATTTCTGCACACAGAGCCCTCTCGATATATTAAATATATCTCTGGTGGAATTGTTTAAATCCACCAGAAAGTTTTTAAAGACTCTTGTTTTTAATTACTTATGTTTTGATTCATTCAAGTTTACATTCCGCATTGTGCTAATCAAAAAAAATATATCCATAATCGAGTTGAACATTTTTATTTCAAGAAAAAGGTTCAAGAATTCCATTCAACCCCCCTTCTGTAATTCTTGCTATATTGTTCAGGGACTAACAATTGGTATCAGAGCAAGCTCTTAATCTATAAAGAGTTTAAAGATTAAAACAATTCAGCAAGATGAACAAGAAAGATGTTGGAGTCAAGATTCCTTTTCTTGATAAAGATAATTACCATCATTGGAAGGTAAAGATGCACCTTCATATGCTTTCTCAAGATGAGGCCTATGTGGACTACATAGAAAGAGGCCCTCATGTTCCAATGAGAGCTGCAACAGGAAATGAACCATCTGTTCCAAAGCCAAGGCATGAATGGTCTGACCTTGATATTGAACAAGTCAGGAAAGATAAAAAGGCTATGAACATTCTGTTCAATGGTGTTGATGCAGACATGTTTGATAACATCATCAACTGCAAGACTGCCAAGGAAGTTTAGGACACAATACAGATAATCTGTGATGGTACTGAGCAAGTAAGAGAAAATAAAATGCAGCTCCTGATTCAGCAATATGAGCATTTTCACAATGAAGAAGGTGAGTCACTCACTGACATTTTTAGTAGATTCCAAAAGCTACTAAATGCTCTTAAATTACATGGAAGAGTCTATCAGACTAAAGACTCCAATCTGAAATTTCTCAGATCTCTTCCAAAGGAATAGAAACCAATGACAGTCTCATTGAGAAACTCACAAGATTATAAGGAGTTTACTTTGGAGAGACTGTATGGCATTCTGAAGACCTATGAGCTTGAGATAGAGCAGGATGAAAGAATGGAGAGAGGAAAGAAGAAAGGAGGATCCATTGCACTAGTGGCTGAACTGGAAAAGGAGAAGGAAGTGAAGATGGAAGCTGTGGAATCAACTTCAAAGGCCTGTGAAAGTAAGGGTAAAGGGCTAGCTGCAGAAAGTGAAGATTCATTGAGTCAAGATGACATGGAGGACATTGATGAGCACCTAGCATTCCTTTCAAGAAGATTTGCCAAGCTCAAGTTCAAGAAGAACTTTGGAGCTGCCAAGCCAAATAGAAACATGGTGGATAAATCAAAATTCAAGTGTTTCAAATGTGGCTTGGCAGGGCATTTTGCAAATGAGTGTAGAAAGTCAGATTCTAGTAAGAAAAGATTGGAGTCTGTGGATTATAAGCAAAAATACTTTGATCTACTCAAACAGAAGGAAAGGGCTTTTATTACACAAGAGAATGACTGGGCAGCTGATGGTTTGGATGAAGATGAGGATGTCAGCTATGTCAATCTAGCCCTTATGGCCAAGTCTGATGAAACAGAGACAAGTTCCTCAAGCAATCAGGTAATCACTACAAACTTTGCATATTTTTCTAAAGCTGGGTGTAATGATGCAATAAATGACATGTCTACAGAATTGTATCATTTGCGTGTTACACTTAAGTCCCTCACTAAAGAAAATGCTAAAATCAAAGAAAACAACTTATTTTTGAGTGAGAGGAATAATGTGCTTGAGTCTCAGTTTGTTGAGTTTGAGAAACTAAAAATTGAGTGTAGAATTGCCAAGGAGGAATTAACTGAGTCCTTGAAAAAGGAAGAAATTTTAAAGAAGCAGCTCGATCGTGAACAGAAGGTGATTAAAGCATGGAAAACATCCAGAGATGTTCATGCTCAAATCACCAAGGTTCAAGGAATTGAGTCTTTTTGTGATGAAGCATGGAAAAAGTATAAGGAGAAACTAGAACCTATTTTGGTAGATGGATTGCTGACAGATGTAGACTCGACGGATGATGAGGACTATCCGTCGGATAACAAAAGGTGTTATCCGTCGAATGAAAAAATCCTCATCCGTCGGCTGTGAGCAAACCCATTAGCAAAGCCAAATTAACCAAGCTAAATGAAAAGTATGGGTCTATTTCCAAGAACTTTGTTTCAGGAGAGTCAAGTCAAGCCAAGAAAGGGAAGAAGGCTAATGTTGGTCACATGACTGTCAAACAGTTAAGTGACAGACTTGAGAAGATAGAGGTAAAAACAGAGACTAAAGGGAAAAACAATAGGAATGGTAAAGTAGGGATTAACAAACATAATAACTACACACCTGACAAATATGCTCCTAGAAAAATCTGTGTCAAGTGTGGTAGTGTAAATCATTTGTCTGTTAATTGCAAATCTGCCATGCCTACTCCCATGTCTGTTCAGCCTCAATTCTCTAACATGAATGCCATGCCTCCCATGCCTGTAAATGCTATGCCTATACAAAACATGAATGCACAGTTTGCTAATATGCCATTTGCACCTAATCCATATTATGCTGCATACAATATGCCTCAAATGCCATTTAGCATGCCTTACTGGAATAACATGTATGCACCAAGCATGCCATTTCCTGTTAGCCATAACATGCATAATAATTCTGTTGCATCTAGTGGTTTCAAAGGCCCAACCCAAATGACTAAGGAAGAATCTGAAATTCCTAAGTCAAATGAGTTAAGACCTAAGAAACAGAAGAAGAAAGCTAACAATGCAGGACCCAAGGAAACTTGGGTACCAAAATCAACTTGATTTAATTTTGATGTGTGCAGGGAAACAGAAGGAATCTTTGGTACTTGGATAGTGGTTGTTCAAGACACATGACTGGTGATTCTACCCTGCTCACAGAGTTTGAAGAGAGAGCTGGCCCAAGTATCACTTTTGGAGATGACAACAAAGGTTATACTGTGGGATATCACCTTAGTGGATGGTCTCAAACACAATCTGTTGAGTATCAGCCAGCTTTGTGATAAAGGCAACTCAGTAACCTTCAACAAAGAAACCTGTGTTGTGATTAATAATCAAAACAACAAAGTGGTTCTCACTGGTGTGAGAAGAGGAAATGTGTATCTAGCTGACTTCAACTCAACTAAAGCAGAATCTGTAACTTGTCTTCTCAGTAAAGCAAGTCAAGATGAAAGTTGGCTAGGGCACAAGAAGCTATCCCATTTGAACTTCAAGACCATGAATGAGCTGGTAAAGAAAGAGCTAGTTAGAGGCATTCCTATGGTGGAGTTTACAAAGGATGGAATGTGTGATGCCTGCCAAAAAGGGAAGCAGATTAAAGCATCATTCAGGAAGAAACTTGATTCAGCAATTGAAGAGCCTCTACAACTGCTTCACATGGATTTGTTTGGACCAGTCAATATATTGTCAATCTCAAAGAAAAGATTTTGCCTAGTAATTGTAGATGATTTCTCAAAGTTCTCTTGGACCTATTTCCTAAAGTAAGGATGAAGCTAGTGAAATCATCATCAATCACATAAGGCAAGTTAACAATCATCCTGATTTCAAAGTTAGAAGAATCAGGAGTGATAATGGAACTGAGTTCAAGAACTATGTCATGAGAGCATTTTGTGAGGAAAATGGAATCTTGCATGAGTTCTCAGCAGCAAGGACTCCACAACAGAGTGGAGTAGTGGAAAGAAAGAATAGATCTCTTATTGAAGCTGCAAGGACAATGTAATAACCCCAATTTTTGGAAATTTTTGAAACCCTTATGAATAGTGTTTTTGTTGAATGAGAAAACTTTTCATGCCACACTATGTAGGGGTTCTGTTATGGATATTCTGAGATTTTATTAGTACTCTACATGGTATAGAAGTGTAT
Organism: Apium graveolens; assembly: GCF_009905375.1. NCBI lineage: Eukaryota > Viridiplantae > Streptophyta > Magnoliopsida > Apiales > Apiaceae > Apium > Apium graveolens. Next base: position 92,482,326 of record NC_133656.1, read on the forward strand.
GTAAAGATCGTCAGAATCCAATTCCGAACACTTTGATTTTTCCCGGAAATCCACTAGATACGGAAATAATTGAGTATAAGGTAACAGGATAGAAAGGATCATAAAAGGATTATAATGTATTGAGAAAGGTGAAGGAAACCCAAGTAATAAGATCCCGGGTATGATCCCTCAAACGAGAAACGAGAACGAAAGTTAAGCGAACCGTATAACAGATCAGCGGTCATTAGGCAAACAATTAGAAGCTAATTAAAGAGATTAGAGGGGATGATGTCATCCAACCAATGAGAAGAGGGCAAGAAAGGGATGATGACATAGCAATGTGATGTAAGCATGACATAGGAGGGAAGGAAGTGTGGTTGAATGATAACCACACAAAGTCAAGGTTAATTAGGTAATTAACCTAAAACAAATCAAAATTCAACCAACCAAGCAAAACATTTCATTTTTTTTCATCAAACAAAACACAAAACCCTCCATTTCTTCATGAAGCTCTCGGCTTCTTTCTTAGCAAAATGAAGATCCAAGCTCCACCACTTACTATTTAGCAAGGTATTTATCTAAGCTTTCCCATGGATAGTTACATACTTCCTATAAGTTTAAGCTTCTAATTCCAAGCCAATTTTTTTTATAAATCAAGGAAGAAGATGGTGAATAGTAACCTTCAAGAAATAACTTTGGTTTTCTTGATTTTTATGAAAGTTCAAGGTAGCTTAAGCATAGATCAAGGCTTCCATGGGCATTCCAAGGATCTTTCATTGATTAAGAAGCTTCAAGGAAGGTATAACATCTCCAAACCCTAGCTTTACTTTGTATATTAGAATGATTTTGGTTGATATGGTATTAGAGTAGCTAAGTGATTGTGGTTTAGAGTTGGGTTGGAATGGTAGTGAATGGATTGTTGAAATCTTATGATTTGGTTAAAGAATGTAGTATAATTTAAATTCAAGTTTTAAGATTTAGTAAATTGATTATAATGAGTTGATTTGGGGCTGTTGTAATGTAGTTTGGATGGAGTTTTGATTGGGTTGTGAATTGGGGTTGAATTGTGGTGGATTTGGAATGGCTTAAATTTGGGAAATCGCGTAAACATAGCCGTCGTAATGTTCGATTTACTTTAGACTGCTTTTGTTCATAACAATAGGACCCAAGAACTCCCTGCTAGATTTTGACCATTGCCATGTTTAGATAGTTCATGTTACGAGCTTCGTTTTGATATGTAGTTCGTTTGATTCCGATGTACGGTTTAGGAGAAACGACCGTTTTAAGTAACGGCGTTTCGCGAACGAAACTTTTCCCCTCGCCTTACTTTGAAACATAGGTTAAAGACCAAAAAGGGTTAATTAGTGTATGAAACAATTATGGTAAGAGTGTTAGGCAGTTGGTAAGACACTCGCGAAGGAATCGCCTTAAAACTCGTAATGGTTAAATTATTAAAAATTGTGGAGCCGAGGGTACTCGAGTGACTTAAGAGAATCAGTAAGCGCAAAGCGAGCGTTAGAGTCTAAGTTGGTTAATGTATAGATTTACAAGTGACTTTGGCTTAATTCCAACTTACTTGTTGTTTATAGGTTACCAGACTCGTCCCGAGCCATTCGTAACCCCCAGTCGCTCAGGCAAGTTTTCTACCCGTTATACTGTTGTTGTGATGTATACACTTGTATATGCATTATCTTGTAATAGATGCATGATGGTTATATTAGCAAATTCTTGCGATATATTGTAGCATGTGATATGGTACATATGCATGCCTATTTCGTATTCTTTCCATATATATCTGTTGGTTCAGTTGATAATACCTATGCTAGAGAATAGCGGTAAATTGCATATACCCTTTGTATAGGGACCCAAAGGTGAAAGCATTTTCTAAAACCGGGAGTCGAGGATCCCGAGTAGATTTATATATATATATATATATTTTATATATATATATGGTAATAGTTTTCAAAACTATTAATCGAATAAGGTTTATTTGATAACTTTATTTTATTAATGAATATTATCTTGAATATTCATTCGAGGACTTATGACTCCTTTATATTATTTATTGAATATTACTTGGATATTCATTTGAGGATGTATGACTCCTTTATTTTATTTAATGAATATTATTTATAATATTCATTCGAGGTATTATGACTCCGCTTATTATTTATTAATATTCTTTATTTATTAAAGAATAATGTTCGATAATCAAACTTACTTTTGATATTCAAATAAAGATATTACTTTCGTATAAGTATATCTTTGATTATTTACTATTCATTTCAAGTATAAGTTTTCCAACTTAAAAATGTTTTGCGAGTCTTCAAAATGATTTTTAAAAGTTAAAGCGGATCCCAAAACTCATTTTTATATTTAAGATGCTCCTTTCGAAGGGGATTTAAATACTCGCTCAAAACCTGAGGGATCCGGCTCCGTGGTGTGTTTTATATTCGCAACAAGGTTGCTGTTTTGATAAATGAATTGATTACTTACCCAACACTCGGGAAGTAATATTCTTGGAACAAGTTAATCCATTAACTGGCATCGCCTGGGAAATATCGGTGAGTTTTCCTTTCCAACTAGATACGACTTCTCGGTGGAGCCGTATCAACAAGTTTCTACTTGGGGAAAGGGGGAACGAGCTTTACGTTTCAGAGTCATGGATTTCATCTGAACTAGGAGTGGCGTAAGTGGTCGAGTGGCGCCGGCCCAGCCTTATTATATTGGCCCAAATGGCCTGGAAGTTCCGCTAAGGCGGTCCATTCCTTAGGAGTTCAGTGTTCGGTTGACAAGTAAATCTGACAGGTTCTCCTCTACATGTAGAAAATGGTGGGGTTGCACTACTACGACTGATCATCGTAAGTGGTCTTCCTGGCGCGGCAAACTCCCGTAATGAGTTCATCATCCAATTGGATATTTCTGCAACACTACCCAGAGCACTTCGATAGAAAGGCTACGGTTGGGCGATTGTTGAGTGTTGGCAGGGTCAAGTTTTCAAAATGATGTTTGCATCAAATGAAGTATCTCATAACTTTATTTTATTTTGATGATATTTTAAAGATTGAATCTATTCAAGTATTATTGTGTAGTCTCATCTATGTGATGAACTTTTGAACTAATTATAACTTGAACGGTGGTAGTTCAAGTAGTATTTGGAAAAGATATAAGTATATTGGAGTATCTTGTAACTTCATCTTTTAAACTTATATCTAGTAAATGATTATCTTATGCATGTCAAAGATTTTCAGAAAAACGTTGAGACAAGGTTAGATATATGAGATCACCTTGCAACGATAGTTTTATACAGTTATAAACTGGAACTCTGTGTATATTATGCATGGAAGAGGACTTCCAAGATTTTGAAAAGTATATATGTATATATACTGAATATTTTGCGACTTCATCGCATTAAGATATCAAACTTGGTTCATTTCTTCTTGACCAAGACTTTCATGAGTACTATGAGAATGCTCATATATTGTAAATTATTATACATATTATTTTGGTGGGCTTGTTGCTCACCCTTGCTTTCTTCTTTCATCACATAACAACAGATAGAAAAGATGAACAGGACCAAGCTCCCAATTTGCAAGCGATCAGGAAACGTTCCGCAGTTTCCTATAGGTATTGATGTCGCTGTAGCTGAGGTAGGAACTACCAATAGGCTAGTCTTTCAACTTTTGATATACCAGACTTATGTATCTTTATCAATTGTAATAATGGCAAAGAAATGTAAATTTATTCAGAAACCCTTTTAAGGTGTATTGGCTTATAATTGTGGAATAAAATGACTTGTGATTATTTTTGGATATTCATCTCTGAGACTATAACTTGTGGTGTGTGTGTTTATTGTGGGGTCACAGTACAGAGTAGTTGATTGTTTACTAAGATTGGGTGTTATTAAGGGAAATGGAACTCATGACAACCCGAATCCCCGACCCCGGATTTGGGGGTGTTACAGAAATGGTATCAGAGCTAAGCGTTATAAACCTTAGAGATGATGTGACGTAAAGATAATAAGTTCACTAAGATAATAAGAACTCTTGCCAAGTTCATAGTCGGGCTACCTAACGTAGTACTGACAGTTAAAACCCTTACAGGAACCCTTATAAATATCGTGATAATAACATAGTTCATTCTCGTATAGGGCAGCGGGGCACCGAACCCTGAGGTTCAGGAGCATCAGCATGAGGATGTTTTATTACAAGTTGGAGATCAAATTGTGAATTCGATAGAGTATCCTAATGAGGGACCGGATGAGGTTCATATTGAGGATGTAGCGGTTGAGGATGCTGTCCTAGAAGGGATTGTGGTTGAGGAGGATCCTGACAAGAATGAATAAAGGACCACTGTGGAATTGATAACCATGGTTAGAGCGACTACCAGAGGTAGGATTGGTCGGTCACTACCGGAGGTTCGTTCAAGTTTGTAAAGATAGTAGCCCCTTTAACGCGGCTTACTCATAAGACTGAGAAGTTCGAATAGACAGAGAAATGCGAGAACAACTGTTAAGAACTGAAGCAAAGGTTGGTGACGGCCCCTATGTTGGCGTTGCCGGATGGAAAAAGGAGATTTTGTGATTTGTAGTGACGCTTCGCATAAGGAATTTGGATGCTTCTTATGCAGCACAGCAAGATAATCGTGTCCGTGTCAAGACAACTAAGGGAATATAAAATTCGATATCCCCGCCCATGAGCTTAGGCTCGTGGCAATAGTTTTGCCCTAAAGATTGGAGGCACTACTTGTATGGAGAGAAGTGCGATATTCACAAACCATAGGAGCTCTAGTACATTTTTACGTAGAAAGAGCTCAGCATATGCCAGAGGAGGCGGTTAGAGCTAATCAAGAATTATGATTGGGAGATTCTTTATCATTCGGGGAGAGCCAATATGGTGGCTGATGCCCTTAGTAAAAAGGAGAGTCTCAAGATGATAATGTCTTTTGGGGAGTTTATAAGAGATTTTGAGAAAATGGAAATAGAAGTGAAGGTAACCGGAGCCGGTACCGAAAAGCTGTTTGAGATTGCAATACAGCCCGAATTATTGGAAAAGAACATATTGTGCCAGTAAAAGTGATGAATGAAGGCAGAGAGCCAACAAATAGATATGAGATTAATACCGAGAGAGATGATAAGGGAATAATGAGGTATTCCTATAGAATTTGGGTTCCAAATGTTTAAGAGCTTAAAGATGAGATCTTAGATGAAAGTCATAGTTCAAGGAATAAGATTTAGGGCAAACCCTGAATGTGATAGTCAGGGAGGACGCCATCAAGATAGAAGGAACCCATAACATAATGAAGTGGAAAATGAGGATTTTAACGTATAAGATAACCCCAAGTACGGGGAGGAGGAGGAAACGTTCAGACTAAGGAAACAGAAGTCGAGTAAGGAAAGGAGAACCGAGACGGTACTCCTATACGGTAATTCATGGACCTGTCTCAAGAGAACTTAAACTATTATCCCTAACCACCACCCTGAGGAGACAGTGCGGTGGGAAATTCTTTCAGGACCTTTAAGTCGCTAAGCTCTCAGAGTTCCAAGGAACAAGCGAACCCAGTAGAGGCGAGACCCTGGCTAAAGGAAATATAGGAATCATTTGAGATTCTAAATGATGGACGACTCACAAAAGACTGTTTTTGTCACTTACCCTTCTAAGAGAGAGGCCACCCACTGGTGAAAGACCAAGAAAGGCATGGAGCCAGAGATTATAATAAACTGATTAAAGTTCAGTCAATTGTTTTCGGGAAAGTAATTCCCAAGGTTATGGAGATAGTGTAAAAGCTTTAGAGCCAGAACAAAGGCAGAAGAGTATGATGAATTTGAATCTAAGTTGTAAAAGTTGTCAAGATTCGTTCTGAGGACACGAATCCAGAATGACGGGATGTTTGAAATCAATGCTTATGTTGTGTTGGTTCATGAAATAATGATAAGAGAAAGGAAAATAAAAAGAAATTGAAGTGGAAAGGAATATAACGGCAATAGAGTTTGAGGAATGATAAGGGAGTTGGGTATGAGGAAACCCTAAAGACTCGTAGCAATAGAAATAGAAAAGTATGTAATCGTCAGGATGAGGGTGATTCACCATGAGTTAAAATTGATGGTTGAGGGTATAAGAGATACATATATTTTATCCCCTATAAGTTGGGAAGATTCGAGGAAACCTTGAGATAATTCGAAGGATAAATAAAGAGACGCGGATAGACTGAGGAGACAAGAAAGTAAGAAATTAAGAAAATTGGATGAAGGAAGTGACCTTCAAGAAGGTGAAGTGTAAGAACGGTTGCATGATACCCAGAAAGGGAGACGCTAGATATGAAAGATATCCCAACATTGAGGTGACTGTTGAGATAAACAACAAAAGTAAATAAGGAATTATTAAGAAGAGGTTCACGTTGAACATGACCAATATCTTCCAGAACATCCTTGTTATCGTTACCAAATTAGGCAAGAAAAGCGGATAACCGTTGTTATCTTTTGAAGGCCATATGGGTTGACCTCAGTTTGAATACAGATGTTATTGTGAAATTAGACATGTACTATCGAGTTGGGAATGATTGAATAAGACACCCTTATCAGGGATATATGACTTGATTTATCCATGGAAGGATGCATGTACCTTTTTAAAGGTAGGAAGTAAGGATAGAACATCGGTAACTTAAAATGAATCCTAGGGGAATGCATAAAGGTTGGCATTTCACCCTTAATAGGGACAGTATGAGTTTTGACAGTATGATTTGGAAAGGGTTAAGGTAACAACAACCTTTAAGGATCAGTGGAGAAATTTTTCAGAAGTATATAGACAATGATTCTGGTATTAGTAAATGGTGTTTTGATATGCCCTGTATCTAGGGAATACAGGAGGAACGATTCAAGGATAACCTTAGAGGTTTTACAAGGAAAAAGGTAATATTCAAAATTCTCAAGAATAAAAATGTTGATAAAGGAAATGTGACGTAATTATAATGATGCCAAGTGGGGCACGTGTTAAACCACGAGAAAGTATGGATCGAACCAGTAAAGGTCGAAATTGTTCAGGGCAATTAGTACCTAAGATAAAAGATGTCCTAAGTATGATCGAGAGTCAGTCGTGACAATGATTAACCTCTAAAGACTGAGGTAATAACTTATGGAAAAATGGTGATATTTTTTTTTACTCATCAGATTTTAAGGAAAACATCTTCACATAAACAGTGATTGAAATGAGGTAGAAAATTTATTTGGAGGTGGTTAAAATGACATTGACTATAAGGAAAATTTTACTATCAGGAAAGGCCAAAGAGGTGGCCGACACTTTAAAGGTAAGAGGATAATTATAGGCACTCGTGCCAGAGGAATACAGTGGTAATGGTTGAAGCCGTCAAGGTTGTATTATGGTTTGGAAGATTGACATTCCTTCTGATGACCGTGCAATACCCAACCGTAATAGTAGTTGGTAAAGGCTTAATTCGTGTAATCGCCATGAGCGGGCTATCTATCTCAGAAGATACTATCTTGAGATAAGTCAGGACCATGTTTCAAAAAGGACTAGACGAACCCTTGAGTTAAGTCTTTTATTTAAGGCATACGATTAAGAATGGTATTAACCTGCTATCGTTGCTTTCATTGAAACTCTTCTGCAATTTTATATGCTTCATGTCATGAAAGTACGTCAGAGTTTGGAGTGTTCTTCATGAATCATGAAAGGTGATTATGTTAACTCCTTAGAAGAATTTTATACGACATATATGGACTCCGTATGGTTAGATATTAAGATTTCATGGAAAGTGAATGATGATAGTAGGTCAGTGGTGGACCATAGTAAGGCAGCAATGATTCTGCGAGTAATGAGCTGATTACAACCATGAGAGTTGTATTGGAATGGATGTTGAGATTAAGTACCACTAATCGGGTCGTGGTAGTGTATAAGTTATCATTGATAGACTAATTAAGTAGAGTATCTACCTACTGAATATTTATTCCTTCCTATCAATAGAGAGTCGTATTACTATACGAGGAAGGTTGCGATGCAAGCATGGAATTCTAGTAACGATGATGTCTAGAATGAGATCCCAGATTCGATTTTCAATGTCGAGGGAGTTTCAAAGGTGATTGTGTATAAGCTCGAGGAAGAGCCTGGGTCCATAGAATGATGGACGGAATAGCGAAAATATATAGGCATGTGAAATATGATGCTATAACACTTGATGTTGATATAAATATATATGTTTTGTTCTCCTATGACAGACCTCTATAGTTCAGAGGTAGATTCCAAGCCAGATATTTTATGGCAATAAAATTTTTACGAATACACAATTCTCTTCAGTTCGTTCTTTTCTCTTCTTTTCATTTCATGTAAGCTGAGAAGAACAACCTTTCCAGAAGGGGAGGTATTGCCGAATGACTATCTATCTGTGTGATAGAAGCCTAGTAGGATACCATCTATTGTTTAATTGCTTGTCAAGTACTAAAGACTGGCCACCTTCTGTACTAACTATGCGATATAACAAGTGTTCATGATCATAGTGATCTCTCAACAAATTCATTTACTTCTATATGATTGATCAAACTTTGGGAAATAGAAACAACTGAAAAAGGAGTAATAAAGTTGTGGTAGTATTCGGAATGGAAACACATTCGTGATACCAAGGTTGGCGTGGTTATTAAAAGGTTATAGAACGCTAACGAGCAAAAGTATAACCAGTATAATATTAGGAACGGAAGGTAGTAGCGATTACGAACTGGAAAAGAATGGGTATTGAGAAGCAAAAGCTCTAATGCTTAACGCTATAATGAGAGTCTGTGCAATAGACTTGAAAGAAATTGGAATGATCACTTAACACAGATTGAGTTTTCTTACGACAATAGATCATATGTTAATATCAAGATGTCGCCTTATGAGATCATTGAGGGAAGACAATATCGATCTCCCTTATGTTAGGATGAAGCTGTAGAGCGCAAGATGCTCGGACCCACAGTAGTCCAAAGGACCGAGGATATAATAGATCTAATCAGAGGACGGCTGGTAGTAGCCCAAAATGGACATAAAAAGTATGATGATTTGACACGAAAGGACAAAGAATAGGAATTAGGGGACCTAGTATTATTATAGGTATTCCCTTGGAAGGGATTAATGAGGTTCGGAAAGAAAGGAAAACTAAGCCCAAGGTACACTGGACCTTTTGAGATATTAAGACGAATTGGAAAGTTAGCTTACGAGCTAGCCTTACCCCCTAACTTGTAGCAAGTCATAACGTGTTTCACGTATCAATGTTAAGGAAGTGTAATTCAGATGCCAGATAAATAGGGGCATATGAGCGCATAGACATGCAACCCGACGTAACCTATATGGAGCAACCAGGAAAGGTTATAGAGTGAAAAGGAACAAGTGCTTAGGAGAAGGATTATCAAACTAGGCAGAGTTTGGTGGTGGGACCACAATGTGGGAAAATTTACTCGAGAGTTAGAAAGTGCAATGCTAAGAGAGTATCCCTATTCATTTTCTATCTGATTCCGGGACGGAATCCTTTTAAGGAGGGGAGACTGTAATAACCCCAATTTTTGGAAATTTTTGAAACCCTTATGAATAGTGTTTTTGCTGAATGAGAAAACTTTTCATGCCACACTATGTAGGGGTTCTGTTATGGATATTCTGAGATTTTATTAGTACTCTACATGGTATATAAGTGTATGTAAAGATCGTCAGAATCCAATTCCGAACACTTTGATTTTTCCCGGAAATCCACTAGATACGGAAAGAATTGAGTATAAGGTAATATGATAGAAAGGATCATAAAAGGATTATAATGTATTGAGAAAGGTTAAGGAAACCCAAGTAATAAGATCCCTGTGTATGATCCCTCAAACGAGAAACGAGAACGAAAGTTAAGCGAACCGTATAACAGATCAGCGGTCATTAGGCAAACAATTAGAAGCTAATCAAAGAGATTAGAGGGGATGATGTCATCCAACCAATGAGAAGAGGGCAAGAAAGGGATGATGACATAGCAATGTGATGTAAGCATGACATAGGAGGGAAGGAAGTGTGGTTGAATGATAACCACACAAAGTCAGGGTTAATTAGGTAATTAACCTAAAACAAATCAAAATTCAACCAACCAAGCAAAACATTTCATTTTTTTTTCATCAAACAAAACACAAAACCCTCCCTTTCTTCATGAAGCTCTCGGCTTCTTTCTTAGCAAAATGAAGATCCAAGCTCCACCACTTACTATTTAGCAAGGTATTTATCTAAGCTTCCCCATGGATAGTTACATACTTCCTATAAGTTTAAGCTTCTAATTCCACGCCAATCTTTTTTTATAAATCAAGGAAGAAGATGGTGAATAGTAACCTTCAAGAAATAACTTTGGTTTTCTTGATTTTTATGAAAGTTCAAGGTAGCTTAAGCATAGATCAAGGCTTCCATGGGCATTCCAAGGATCTTTCATTGATTAAGAAGCTTCAAGGAAGGTATAACATCTCCAAAACCTAGCTTTACTTTGTATATTAGAATGATTTTGGTTGATATGGTATTAGAGTAGCTTAGTGATTGTGGTTTAGAGTTGGGTTGGAATGGTGGTGAATGGATTGTTGAAATCTTATGATTTGGTTAAAGAATGTAGTATAGTTTAAATTCAAGTTTTAAGATTTAGTAAATTGATTATAATGAGTTGATTTGGGGCTGTTGTAATGTAGTTTGGATGGATTTTTGATTGGGTTGTGAATTGGGGTTGAATTGTGGTGGATTTGGAATGGTTTAAATTTGGGAAATCGCGTAAACATAGCCGTCGTAATGTCCGATTTACTTTAGACTGCTTTTGTTCATAACATTAGGACCCGAGAACTCCCTGCTAGATTTTGACCATTGCCATGTTTAGATAGTTCATGTTACGAGCTTCGTTTTGATATGTAGTTCGTTTGATTCCGATGTACGGTTTAGGAGAAACGACCGTTTTAAGTAACGGCATTTCGCGAACGAAAATTTTCCCCTCGCCTTACTTTGAAACATAGGTTAAAGACCAAAAAGGGTTAATTAGTGTATGAAACAATTATGGTAAGAGTGTTAGGCAGTTGGTAAGACATTCGCGAAGGAATCGCCTTAAAACTCGTAATGGTTAAACTATTAAAAATGGTGGAGCCGAGGGTACTCGAGTGACTTAAGAGAATCAGTAAGCGCAAAGCGAGCGTTAGAGTCTAAGTTGGTTAATGTATAGATTTACAAGTGACTTTGGCTTAATTCTAACTTACTTGTTGTTTATAGGTTACCAGACTTGTCCCGAGCCATTCGTAACTCCCAGTCGCTCAGGAAAGTTTTCTACCCGCTATACTGTTGTTGTGATGTATACACTTGTATATGCATTATCTTGTAATAGATGCATGATGGTTATATTAGCAAATTCTTGCGATATATTGTAGCATGTGATATGGTACATATGCATGCCTGTTTCGTATTCTTGCCATATATATCTGTTGGTTCAGTTGATAATACCTATGCTAGAGAATAGCGGTAATTTGCATATACCCTTAGTATAGGGACCCAAAGGTGAAAGCATTTTCTAAAACCGGGAGTCGAGGATCCCGAGTAGATTTTTATATATATATATATTTTATATATATATATGGTAATAGTTTTCAAAACTATTAATCGTATAAGGTTTATTCGATAACTTTATTTTATTAATGAATATTATCTTGAATATTCATTCGAGGACTTATGACTCCTTTATATTATTTATTGAATATTACTTGGATATTCATTTGAGGATGTATGACTCCTTTATTTTATTTAATGAATATTATTTATAATATTCATTCGAGGTATTATGACTCCGCCTATTATTTATTAATATTCTTTATTTATTAAAGAATAATGTTCGATAATCAAACTTACTTTTGATATTCAAATAAAGATATTACTTTCGTATAAGTATATCTTTGATTATTTACTATTCATTTCAAGTATAAGTTTTCCAACTTCTACCTCAATTACTCTTTATGGGAATATTATTTGAATAATAATATTCAGATATTTCTTTATATTGGGACTGATTTACCTTGTTAAATCAGCATCACTCCAAACATTCTTAAAAATGTTTTGCGAGTCTTCAAAATGATTTTTAAAAGTTAGAGCGGATCCCAAAACTCATTTTTATATTTAAGATCCTCCTTTCGAAGGGGATTTTAATACTCGCTCAAAACCTGAGGGATCCGGCTCTGTGGTGTGTTTTATATTCGCAACAAGGTTGCTGTTTTGAATAATGAATTGATTACTTACCCAACACTCGGGAAGTAAAATTCTTGGAACAAGTTAATCCATTAACAGGCATCGCCTGGGAAATATCGGTGAGTTTTCCTTTCCAACTAGATACGACTTCTCGGTGGAGCCGTATCAACAAGTTTCTACTTGGGGAAAGGGGGAACGAGCTTTATGTTTCAGAGTCATGGATTTCATCTGAACTAGGAGTGACGTAAGTGGTCGAGTGGCGCCGGCCCAGCCTTATTATATTGGCCCAAATGGCCTGGAAGTTCCGCTAAGGCGGTCCATTCCTCAGGAGTTCAGTGTTCGGTTGACAAGTAAATCCGACAGGTTCTCCTCTACATGTAGAAAATGGTGGGGTTGCACTACTACGACTGATCATCGTAAGTGGTCTTCCTGGCGCGGCAAACTCCCGTAATGAGTTCATCATCCAATTGGATATTTCTGCAACACTACCCAGAGCACTTCGATAGAAAGGCTACGGTTGGGCGATTGTTGAGTGTTGGCAGGGTCAAGTTTTCAAAATGATGTTTGCATCAAATGAAGTATCTCATAACTTCATTTTATTTTGATGATATTTTAAAGATTGAATCTATTCAAGTATTATCGTGTAGTCTCATCTATGTGATGAACTTTTGAACTAATTATAACTTGAACGGTGGTAGTTCAAGTAGTATTTGGAAAAGATATAAGTATATTGGAGTATCTTGTAACTTCATCTTTTAAACTTATATCTAGTAAATGATTATCTTATGCATGTCAAAGATTTTCAGAAAAACGTTGAGACAAGGTTAAATATATGAGATCACCTTGCAATGATAGTTTTATACAGTTATAAACTGGAACTCTGTGTATATTATGCATGGAAGAGGACTTCCAAGATTTTGAAAAGTATATATGTATATATACTGAATATTTTGCGTCTTCATCGCATTAAGATATCAAACTTGGTTCATTTCTTCTTGACCAAGACTTTCATGAGTACTATGAGAATGCTCATATATTGTAAATCATCATACATATTATTTTGGTGGGCTTGTTGCTCACTCTTGCTTTCTTCTTTCATCACACAACAACAGATAGAAAAGATGAACAGGACCAAGTTCCCGATTCGCAAGCGATCAGGAAACGTTCCGCAGTTTCCTATAGGTGTTGATGTCGCTGTAGCTGAGGTAGGAACTACCAATAGGCTAGTCTTTCAACTTTTAATATACCAGACTTATGTATCTTTATCAATTGTAATAATGGCAAAGAAATGTAAATTTATTTAGAAACCCTTTTAAGGTGTATTGGCTTATAATTGTGGAATAAAACGACTTGTGATTATTTTTGGATATTCATCTCTGAGACTATAACTTGTGGTGTGTGTGTTTATTGTGGGGTCATAGTACAGAGTAGTTGATTGTTTACTAAGATTGGGTGTTATTAAGGGAAATGGAACTCGTGACAACCCGAATCCCCGACCCCGGATTTGGGGGTATTATAGACAATGCTTGAAGAATCAAAACTACCAACATACTTCTGGGATGAAGCTGTAAACACTGCATGCTACACTCAGAACATCTCTCTGATTAATCAAGCAAGATGCATGACACCTTATCAATTGTTCAAGAACAAGAAGCCAACTCTGAACTTTCTTCATGTCTTTGGCTGTAAATGCTATATTCTGAGGAATCAAACTGATCAAAATGGGAAGTTTGTTGCTAAAGCAGATGAAGGAATTTTTGTTGGATATGCTGTTGGTAAAGCATATAGAGTCTACAATCTAAGAACCAACATTGTTGTTGAATCTATACATGTTGTGTTTGATGATAAAAAGATTGAAGGACTAAAAGATGGAGATTACCATGAGAGCCTCAAATTCGACAATGTTGAGATGGTCAGTGATGAAAGTGATGATGAGAGTGATCAAGAAACAGTGTCTAAGGATAATGCAGACAAATCTACTACAAACGAAGCACAAAACTCAACATCCGTCGAGTTACATAATGCTTCATCCGTCGGAAGGCAATCTGTATTATCCGTCGCAAGACAACCTGCCTCATCCGTTGGTACTCAAAATTCACCATCCGTCGGGTTATCAAAAGGAGCAGGAAGTCAAGGCAGATCACCCATAGAAAGCACCCCAATCTCAAATCAAAGATCCACAAACTCAGGGGGAGTTTCTAGCAATCAAAACTCAATCACACATCAAGACAACATTGAGGTCTCTTCATCTAGGGCTAATCTACCTAAACCAAGAAAATGGACAAAAGATCACCCCTTTGAACTGATTATTGGTGATGTTTCTTCCAGAGTTCAAACCAGGAGAGCAACTCAAGAAGAATGTCTATACAGCAGCTTCCTTTCTAAGGAAGAACCAAAGAAGGTAGAAGAAGCCTTGTTAGATCCTGATTGGATTTTAGCTATGCAGGAGGAGCTAAACCAATTTGAAAGGAATAAAGTATGGAAGCTGGTATCCAAGCCTACAGGAAAGAATCCAATAGACACCAAATGGGTATTCAGAAACAAGATGGATGAAAATGGCATAGTAGTAAGGAACAAAGCAAGATTGGTTGCTAAAGGCTATTGTCAGCAAGAAGGAATAGATTTTGATGAAACATTTGCTCCTGTTGCAAGACTTGAAGCCATCAGAATCTTCTTAGCCTATGCAGCCCATGCCAATTTCAAGGTCTATCAAATGGATGTCAAAAGTGCCTTTCTGAATGGAGATTTGGAGGAAGAAGTGTATGTAAGTCAACCTCCTGGCTTTGAAGATCCAAATTTCCCAGAGTATGTCTATTATCTACTGAAAGCACTTTATGGACTGAAGCAAGCACCTAGAGCCTGGTATGACACTTTATCAAAGTTCCTTTTGGAAAATCACTTCACAAGAGGTATTGTAGATAAAACTTTATTTTTCAGAAATGTGAATGGCTCTAGCATACTTGTTCAAATTTATGTAGATGATATTATTTTTGGCTCTACAGATGAGAAACTTTATAAAAAGTTTGCCAAACTGATGCAAAGCAAGTATGAAATGAGTATGATGGGAGAACTAACTTACTTTCTTGGTTTACAAGTTAAGCAAGTTAGTGATGGAATATTCATTAGTCAAACTAAATATATTTTTGATCTTTTAAAGAAGTTTGATCTAATGGATTTCACATCTGCAAAAACTCCCATGGCCACTGCAACTAAGCTTGAACTAAACACTACTGAAAAGTCTGTGGATATTTCAAGTTATAGAGGCATGGTTGGCTCACTTCTGTACTTAACAGCTAGTAGGCCTGATATAATGTTTGCTACATGTTTGTGTGCTAGATTTCAGGCTGATCCTAGAGAGTCTCATTTAATAGCTATTAAGAGAATCTTTAGATATCTCAAAGGAACACCAAACCTTGGCATTTGGTATCCTAGAGATTCTGGCTTTGATCTAACTGGTTATTCAGATGCAGATTATGCAGGTTGTAGAATTGATAGAAAAAGCACAACAGGAACCTGTCATTTTTTAGGAGACAAGCTTGTGTCCTGGTTCAGTAAAAAGCAAAATTCAGTTTCTACTTCTACAGCTGAAGCTGAATATATTGCTGCTGGCAGTTGCTGTGCACGGATTTTATGGATGAAGTTTGCAAGTTGAAAGGATTCCTATTTTCTGTGATAACACAAGTGCAATTGCCATCACTGAAAATCCAGTACAACATTCAAGGACAAAGCATATAGACATCAAGTACCATTTCATCAGGGAACATGTAATGAATGGTACTATAGAGTTACATTTTGTTCCAAGTGAGAAGCAACTTGCAGATATTTTTACCAAACCACTGGATGAATCCACCTTTTCTAGGTTGGTAAGTGAGTTAGGTATGCTTAATTACTCTTGAATTTATCTGAATTATTTTGCAAGTTGAAGAGTAGCCAGAAATTTAACTGATTTTTAGTCTTGGATGAAAATTTTGGCTAAGTCAAAATTTGCATCTCGATGGATGACCATTATCCATCGAGTTGAGTCATCCGTCGATATACAAATTGTAATTAAAAATCAATTACTTTTCTGGAGTACTTTAAAGCTCGACGGATATCAACTTATCCTCATCCGTCGAAGTGTCTAAATCTTAACCGTTAATTCCCTGAACATTATCCATCGAGTATACTTACAGTTTGTAAGCATTACACGACGGATAATGGGTGGAATTTTTACAGTTAATTTTAAAACGGCTATTTTAGACAATTTCTATTGGGTAATTTACTTCTCTTTATTATTTTTATCAGTTGATTTTGAGTAAAGTATAAAAGCTTATTTCATTCTAATCATTTTCTTTTATCATTCTCAAATTCAACTGTGTTATTTCATTCTCTCTCAAGTAAAAATCCTCTTTCTCTTCAAGCTTTTCTTCTCTAACAATGGCACCCGTAGTTAAGATCATGTCACAGACTGGGTTCATCTATGAGAAGAACAACTTCACTGCCTTGGTCAATAAGGGGATTCAGCAATCTGAAGACTATCATAAGATGATGGACTTCGTGAACAACTGCAAGTTAAGTTTTGCCATGCTGGAATCACCCACAATTTATTGTGAAGTTGTTGAGGAGATGTGGACAACAGCAATCTATAACTCTACTGACAAAACCATTACTCTAACCATCAAAGGTAATGATTTCTGTATCAATAGTGATGTCATAAAAGCATGTTTCAAGATTTCTGATGATAATGTAACTGCACCACACACTGACACTGATATTGTCAATATGCTCAATTTCATTCATTATGCACTTCCTACTGCAAAACTAAGTGAAATTAGAAGACTAGGTCTTAGGAAGGAATGGAGTTACTTGTGTGATGTAGTAACTAAAGTCTTTTCTGGAAAAATCAGTAATTTTGATTCTGTGAACATTTCCATGCTTAACATGCTATACATGCTAGTTACAGACAAATATTACAATTTTAGTGACCTTGTTGTGTATGAGTTAGGTTTTAAACTAGGTGACTTAGCCAAAAGAGGAAAGAATATTTACTATGCTAGATTTTTTATGCTTTTGGCTAACCATCTTTGTCAAGAGATTGAACTTGAGAACCCCAACAACAAATTAGCTTGTTGGGTTCAAGAGAGAAGAATCATTGCAGACTTGAACAGAGCCAACCATCACAAGGATGTGCCAATGTTCTATTTTCCTGTAATGCTGACACCTCATGTAAGTGAGGTAATTCATCCAGACCCTCAACTATTCCAATCTCTTCTATTTCTTTGACTTCAGGCATAGCTATGGCAACTGTGACAATGACCAAACAGTTGCCTACCAAAGCTGCCAAAACAACTGCAATTTCTAAATCCAAATCAAAGAAAACCCCCTCTGGTATCTCTCAAAAGGTACCAGTTCAAAAATCTACCAAAACCAAAGAGGGGAATGTGAAGGAGGGTAAGATAGGTGAGGGAAGGGGTGAACATCAAAGAAACCCCAAGGATAAGGTTGGAGAGTTGAGTGAATCCCAGCCTAGCCACACTGCAGTTTCCCAACAAACTGTAGTTCTTAAAAAGGACAAAAGCTCACTTCTAGCTGCATCCTCCCAAAAGGATGTGGCTATTGAATAAAGCTCTCATCCAAGAGCATAGGCCAAGAGGGTTAGGGACACAAGCTCACACCAAACTTACACTAGAAAGAAGAAATCCAAAACAACTGGGGATGCACAGGGCACACACTTAGTGCAAACTGGTGCTAAAGACACAGTCCCTGCACCTTCTCAAAGTCAGATTGATGTGGCTCCAATAAATGTGGAGTCACAGCCAAAATCTCTCATAATAGAAGCCACAAAAACACAATACTCACCAACTAACTCACTGGAAGT
Organism: Apium graveolens; assembly: GCF_009905375.1. Classification (NCBI taxonomy): domain Eukaryota; kingdom Viridiplantae; phylum Streptophyta; class Magnoliopsida; order Apiales; family Apiaceae; genus Apium; species Apium graveolens. The sequence goes on from NC_133656.1 coordinate 92,500,368, forward strand.
GGACATGATAAACACTTCAATTCCTGATTCCCTTTCTTTAACTCTGTTGGGGAAGCCAAAATCTAGTGTAAGTGAGCATCATCTTTTAGATGATTTGTTGGCTCACTTGCCAATTCTTTCTGATTCTATTGTGACATCTGTGCCTCAAATAACTTCAATCAACACAGAGTCAACAATAGTTTCTCTTCCCACCTCATTCATTTCTAATCTCTCGATGGATATTGCTCATCCGTCGAGTAGTGATTGTATCCCGATGGATAAGCTTAACAACAGTTATCCGTCGGATAGCTTTACCACTCACCCGACGGATATCACTTATCCGTCGAGTATCTCTGCACAACTTCAAACTTCAATAATTTCAAGTGCAGAAGATTTGGTGGTAATACAATCACTCTTAGGACTGAGAGGGGAGAGTGCATTGAGTGAGAGGCTGGGTTGCTCCCAGGCAAAAGGAGAGGAAAAGAGTGAATCTCAGCAATCCATTCATTCAGGATTGGCAAAAGTGAGTGAGAGGAGTCCCACCTTAGTAGGTGAAGGTGAGGGTGTGAGGGTGGGGAGCCAGGGTGAGACCCTGATACAACAAAAGAGAGAATATGAGAGAAAGGCAGGTACTGGAGAAATAAGGATGGAACCAGCCATTGCTAGTGAGTCAATGCTTGTGGATGACGCTGACAAGGGAAGACAATTTCAGCAACATTACAAAGCTGTAATTGATAACATTTCCTTGGATGCTGACACTTTTACTCACCCTGTTTCAGCCTATCAACTGTTGGCTGCTCAGGGCAATGTGGAGGCATAGCAGACTTTGAATTTAGTGCACACCACAGAATCTCTTCAAAGAGATAAAGCTGTTGTGAACAGAATGCCTTCTCAAGCTGGAGAACCATCTGAAGAATTTGGAGTAAATTCTGATGATGATGACTCTGGTTCTTTGGATGGAAGCATGAACTTAGGGGGAGCTGAAGGCCCAAGTTCTGCTCTCAGTTTACCTAAATGGGCATGGGAAAAGGAATTTTCACCAGGGCAATTTGAGGTGTCTTTGGTAAAACAAGTACAGTTAAACCTCGATTAAGTAATATCCGATAAAGTAATAACCTCGCTTAAGTAATAATTTTCATCGGTCCCAACTTGGGCCAATGTTGTAAAGTAATATTCTCGCTAAAAGCATAAGATAATAAAAAATTCGAAAGTCATTAAGGGCCCAAGTAATATGTAAAGTAATAATTCCATAATTATATATATATATATACTGTATAATGTATATGATTACAAAATTTAATTCTTATTAAAATATGAATCTATTGTAGCTTGTTTCTTCTTTCCACCAAAGCCAAAATTAATCTCGTCCTTGACTTTATGTAAAGCAAAAATAACTCCTGGTATGTTTTGCTCGTGTTGTAACAAGTAATTGTTCAAAGTGGTGAGTGCTTGAAATGCTTCCTTTGATGACACGCTTGGGATGACATTGCTATCGTCGGGTTCAGGATCAGTCCCTTCATCAGTGCTCATTACCGACTCAATGATTTCTTCATCCGTAGGTGATTCCATAACCGCATCATTCTCGTTTGGATAGTTTAAGAGATGCTCGACATCCATCACATTCCTATATCGTAAATTAGAGATAACTTCATTTAATCCTTCGACACCTTCATTTATTTCTCCAAGTTCTTGTTCATCATTTTCTTCTGAACGAATCTTGCAATGCCGAAAACAATTTGCAATAAATATTAGATGGTTGAGTTTCAATACAACGTACACAACACATGTTACCTTTATGTACTGATCTGGTGCAATTTTAATATGCTTGCATCTAGTTTTTGGATATAAGTAATCATAATAAAAGTAATTTTAGATCAAATACATTGCATGTGATTAATTCTAGTTTTTATACGTACATTATATATTATACTGTACCACGTAAACATAAAAATTCGGTAAAGTAATAAAATATTACTTTATCGATAAAGTAATAAAATATTATTATATCGATAAAGTAATAAATTCGGTAAAGTAATATTTTTTCCCGGTCCCAAGGGTATTACTTTAAAGAGGTTTAACTGTAATAGCTATTCAGCAGGCCCTTCAGGAAGCTTCAGATGCTGGTACCAAGGCTGTTCTTCAAGCTCACCTAGACTCTTTACATTTAATGAAGATCCAACACTCAAGACAGAATCTCAGTGTGGATGAATTGAAAAAGGAGATAGCTGACTTAAAGACATACAACTCTGAGAAGCTGGATTCAATAATGCCATATGGTACCATGCATGATCTATTACTAAGGTTGAGAAGAGAATCAAATTCTGACAAGAAGATAGCCAAGCTGGAGAACAGAGTTCAGGTTATTGAGAATTCAGTGGCTCTACTTCTTCAAAATCAACAGACTCAGACAAATCTTCTTATTCAACTGGCTAAAGCACAAGGCCTAACTCCTCCACTTGATGATAACAAAAAGGGGGAGAGAGAATCAAGTAAGGGGGAGAAAGGACCAACTGAGGGGGAGAAACTTCAAGTTCAAATCAGCAAAGTAATTGTACCTTCAATTACTATCTCCAAGCCACCAGTTGCAGATGGTATAGATCTTATAAATGCAGCAGCGGCAAATTTGAAAGATGCTGATAAAGAAGAGTTGACTCTGATCAACTGGAAAAAGATTGATGAGGAAATACAGAAAAAGTTTCAATTAGTCAAGGAACCAGATCAGTCAGCCATCCATTACTCTCATGTCAAGCCAATCAATGTGAATGAGATGAGCATGAACTATCTGGAGAAAGGACAATCTTCCTGCATCAAGGCTACAAAGGCTGAGATAATTCTTAAACCAAGGGCAAACTATCCAAAGTTATCTTTGAAGAACCCTATGGATTCTGTGTATGAGACACCCAAGCCTGATGAAAAGAAGCTTCTGTCAAGATCTATTATCCTCTACAAAGATCTAGCTGATTCAGCCTCAAGAAAGAGAATTGCAAAGATATTCAGAAATGGGAAGGAAATTTGTGTGGTAGCTGGACATCCACAATTTGCTCATGCAAAGGAAGAAGAAAAAGCCAGATTGAAGCAGGAAAAGAGGCAAACTGCTCTAGATGCAAAGAAGTCTAAACAAAAGAAAGAACAGTTTGCTATCTTGGCCAAGCTACAGGCTGTGAATTCTTCTCAACAAATTCCCTCTCAACCATCTCAAGCTACTGAATCAGAGAAGAAGACTGAAAAACAGAAGAAATCCCCAAGAAAGAAAGAACTGGCTAAAAGAATAAAAAGAAAGTTGGATGTTGTTGACAAGGAATTGGAAGATCAATTTCCAAAGGAATCCACTCAAGCTGAAACTCAAGCATCAAAGCCCTCTGTGGTGTTTGAAGACATAAGGGTGGTGGACCCCTACAGGAACATATATGGACAACCTATTGTGCCAAAGGATGAGCCAATAGAGTGGGATAAATTACCAATTCCTGACTTCAACTTGCCAATTCTTACTAAGCCAAGAAGGACAAAATCAAGGGCAGTCAAGAAAGTGAAGCTGTCACCTCTCAAATCCAAGTCAGTAGTCAAAGCTCAACCCAAGGTCAACAGGGTAGACTACTTGTACTTGTGTGACATCAAAGAATTCTCAGATCTAAACCTCTATCTGGAGGAGCTGGATGAGGTAAGGGCAATTGATGCATACAGAAACCTACCTGAAAGGTTGGTGTTCAAGTACAAAGGGGGAAGGGAGATTCAGTGGCCTCTTCACAGGATACTTCAAGAAAGCCAAGCTGTGTTGATCAAAGTCTACTCATCCTTCAAGAAAAACTTTGGGTTCAATTTAACTGCAAGAAGACTAGTATTGAAGAAGATTGAAGAGCTAAGGAGTGTTAGAGCCAAAGATGCACTACCCAAAACTCTTATCATCCCATACACAGGGAGAAGAGTGCATCTAAGGCCCTACTGGCTGATGGAATTCATGGATGACAAGGGTGTGAGAAGATTCTTCAGATTAGAAGACCAATTGAGTATCTCTAGCAATGAGACTCTCTTGGAAATGCAAGAAATGTTAGATCTCTCAGAATCTGATGAATTAGAATTCCACAGACAGCTCCAGAATCAAATTGAAGAAAACAACAGAAAGCTTGGAAGAAGATCCAGACCTTCAAGAATCTAGAAAAATCTGCTCAGACTAGAGGAGCATCTTGAACTGACTGTGAGCCAAACCTTGTACATTTTTGTTTAAATTGAAGCACTTTTAGTTTTATCTACTTATCTTTAAAGGTATATGTTTAGGATGTTTTGTTATCATCAAGTATCTCTTAATTTATGGCTACAATTCCAGTAGACATAAATTGGGGGAGATTGTTGTGAATATGTTGTGTACTTGATGATTACCTAAACAAAACATCTAAGTAGATTTTACTTAGTGAAATAATGTAGCACTCGACGGATAAGAATTATAGTCCCGACGAATAACTCATTATAGTCCCGACGGATGATTAACTTATTATCCATCGAGTGAGTAGCTTATGTAATAATAAGTTTGTAGCACAGTGTTGTATGCAGCTTCGTATAGAATCTGGAGTAGCATATAAGTCATGTTGACTTTAACTAGATATGCAGAATAGGTTGATTAACTGTACATAAGCAATGTCTTGTAATTCTGTATAAGTGAAATGAAGTCAAGTGCCAAAATAGCTGCCAACGGATGATTAACAAAGCTTCGACGGATAATCAAATGACTATCAACAGATGTTTAACATAGCAGTCGACGGATGATCAATCAAGTCATCGACGGATGATCTGAAAGTCGACGGATGATCATATCAAGAATTCAAACATCAGTTGAACAGTGAAAGCTGACACACAGCCTTTGAGTTGGATACAAACACACTGTGGAAGCCCATTAACTGGGTAATAGAGGATGAAAAGCAGCAAAGATCAAGACTGTTAGATTTTATATTTGTTCAGTCTTTTTGACTTTGTAATCTTGGTAATATATAAACCAAGAGAGAATAGCAAATAGAAAATAACTGAGATAGCTAAGAAACAACAACAGAGAAATCTTTGTAAGCACCATCTTTAGCATTTCCTGTGTTCTTAGCAGTTCTATTTTGTGTAAGCAGCTGTGAGCATTTCTACACACAGAGTCCTCTCGATATATTAAATATATCTCTGGTGGAATTGTTTAAATTCACCAGAAAGTTTTTAAAGACTCTTGTTTTTAATTACTTATGTTTTGATTCATTCAAGTTTACATTCCGCATTGTGCTAATCAAAACAAATATATCCATAATCGAGTTGAACATTTTTATTTCAAGAAAAAGGTTCAAGAATTCCATTCAACCCCCCTTCTGTAATTCTTGCTATATTGTTAAGGGACTAACACGTATATATGGTCGTTTTTCAAAGTTCATTTTCTTCGAAAACTAATAGCGTTTACATACACTCATTTAGTACATAATATCATAATATGAACTCCGAAACTCATTTTCTCATGCACTACATAGTGTGGGCTAAAAAGTTTTTCCCCGTCCGTCAGGGTTACTATTCATTAAACATTTTACAAGGTCTCAAAAATTCGAGTTATTACAGTCTTCCCCTCTAACAAGGATTCCGTCCCGGAATCAATTAGAAAATAAGTGGGGGTATCTATTCCTCATTGCCTCTTCAAGTTCCCAAGTTGATTCCTCGACATTTTGATTCCTCCATAAGATTCTAACTAGCTTCACAGTCTTGTTCCTCAGCACTTGTTCTTTTTGGTCCATTATCTTTACTGGCTGTTCGATGTAGGTCAGGTCTGGTTGTAAATCTACCTGCTCGTATTCTATTACGTGTCCTGCATCTGCATGGTACTTCCTTAACATGGACACGGGGAACACGGCGAGCTCGTAAGCTAGAGGTCATATTCTCCTCAAAATTTCAAAGGGTCCTATGAATCTGGGACTCAGCTTCCCTTTCTTCCCAAATCTCATCACTCCTTTCCACGGAGATACCTTCAATAGCACTGAATCTCCTACCTCATATTCCCTATCCTTCCTGGTCTGGTCAGCATATTTATTTTGTCTATCCTGAGCTGCTACCAGTCTTTTTCTGATGAGTCCTATCATTTCCCTGGTCTGTTGGACTAACTTTGGTCCTATCATCTTGTGTTCTCCAACTTCATCCCAATATAGGGGAGAGTGACATCTCCTTCTATAAAGAGCTTCATACAGAGGCATTCTTATGCTAGCATGATAGCTATTGTTGTAAGCAAATTCGATCAAGGGTAAGTGATCATTCCAATTTCCTTTAAAATCAATGGCACATACTCGTAGCATCTCCTCTAGGGTCTGAATAGTCCTTTCGCTTTGTCCATCAGTCTGGGGGTGGTAAGCGGTACTCATGTTTAGTCTGGTGCCTACACATTCCTGGAAGCTTCTCTAAAATCGGGAATTAAACCTTGGGTCTCTATCTGACACTATGGTTACAGGAATGCCATGTCTCACTACAATTTCTTTCAAGTAAATATCCACCAGCTTGTCTACGGTGTACTTTCATTGATTGGTAGGAAGTGTGCGGACTTGGTCAATCTATCTATGATAACCCATATGGCGTCGTGATTGGTCTTTTTCCTTGGTAGGCCTGTCACAAAATCCATGCCTATATGCTCCCATTTCCATTCCGGAATTTCCAGGGGCTGTAATAGTCCACTAGGTCACTGATGTTCAGCCTTCACTCTCTGGCATGTCAAGCACTTGCTGACCCACTTTGCTACTTCTCTCTTCATGTTAGGCCACCAATAATATTCCTTAAGGTCACGATACATCTTCGTACTTTCTGGGTGGATTGAATATCTGGAGTTGTGCCCTTCGTGTAGCGGCTCGTCCTTTAACTCTTGCACATTTGGAATCCAAGTTCGGGACGCATACCTCATGATCCCCCTCTCGTCCTTCTCGCATCTCATTTCCTCATCGGTCAATGTTCTTCTTTCTTCACTTATCTTCTTTTCCTGACATACTCGTTTCTTTTCAGTCAGTTCCGATACTAACTTAATCTCAAATAATCCTTCTGTTCCTTTACCGGTCATCCTCACGTCAATTTCCATCTTCTTAAATTCTTTAATTAATTCCTTAGATGTCATTATCATTTTGAGTCTTTCCTTCCTACTAAGGGCGTCAGCCACCACATTGGCTTTACCCGGGTGATACAAAATTTCACATTCATAGTCTTTAATCAACTCTAACCATCTCCTCTGTCTCATGTTCAATTCCTTCTGAGTAAAAATATATTTGAGGCTCTTATGGTCTGTGTAAATCTCGCATTTCTCATCGTATAGGTAGTGTCTCCAAATCTTCAGAGCAAACACTATGGTCGCTAATTCTAGATCATGCGTCAGGTATCTGCTTTCATACTCCTTCAATTGCCGAGAGGCATACGCTATAACTTTGTCGTGCTGCATCAGTACACATCCTAATCATTTAAACGATGCGTCATTATATATCACAAACTCTCCCTTTCCATCAGGAAGAGCGAGCACTGGTGCTGACACCAGCCTCCTTTTTTGTTCCTGAAAGCTTTCCTCACATTTCTCTGTCCATTCAAACTTTTCTGTCTTCCGGGTAAGTCAAGTCAGTGGACCGGCTATCTTAGCAAAGTCTTGCACGAATCTTCGGTAATATCCTGCTAAACCCACAAAGCTCCTAACCTCTGTTGGGGTAGTTGGTATTTCCCAATTGGACATTGCCTCTATCTTGGTGGGGTCAACTAAAACTCCTTTTCTATTCACCACATGTCCTAAGAACTGAACTTCCCTTAACCAAAACTCGCACTTCCAGAACTTGGCATATAATTTCTCGTTCCTCAAGATTTTTAAGACTATCCTCAATTGTTCTGCATGTTCTTGCTCTGTCTTTGAGTAGATTAGAATACCATCTATAAAAACTATTACACATATATCTAGGTACTTTTTGAACACTCTGTTCATCAAATCCATAAAGACCGCGGGTGCATTATTTAGCCCAAATGACATGACTAAGAACTTATAGTATCCATACCTAGTGCAAAAAGAAGTCTTCGGTATATCCTCAGGTTTAATTTTCAACTGGTAATATCCTGTCCTCAAATCTATTTTGGAAAAATGCACAGCTTCCTTGAGTTGATCGAATAGATCATCAATCCTAGGGAGAGGGTACCTATTCTTAATAGTCAGCTTATTCAATTCTCGATAGTGTATGCATAATCTCATACTGCCATCCTTTTTCTTTACGAATAGTACTGGTGCTCCCCATGGCGGCACACTAGGTCTTATCATTCCATTATCTAATAATTCTTGCAGTTGAGAAGCTAGTTCCTTCATCTCAACTGGGGCTAGCCTATATGGGGCCTTGGACACTGGTGTCGTTCCTGGTGCTAATTCTATAGCCAATTCTATTTCTCTGACGGGTGGCAACTCTGGTAAGTTCTCTGGAAATACATCCTCGAATTTGTTCACTATGGGTATGTCTTGTATATTAGGAACTTCCTTCTTGGTATCTACCACATAAACCAAATAGGCCTCGTTACCTTTCTTTAACAATCTTTTTAGCTGTAACATGGTAAGAAATTTTGGGTTCTGTCGTTGACCTCTAAGCACTACTTCTTTTTCATTTTGCGCTCTTATCTTTAGCCTCTTCCATTCACAATCTATTTACGCTCCAATACTGGATAACCAATCCATTCCTAAGATTACATCAAATTCTCCTAACGCAAATGGGATTAGGTCAACTTCGAAGACTCTTCCTTCTAATTTCAACCTGCATTTAGGGTGTACTTGATTTACAGGAATTATTTTTTTATTTGCTATTTCCACTTGTAATACCTCACATAAGGGTATGGCGTTAAGTTTTAACATTTTAGCAAAATCTTGAGATATAAATGACTTGGTTGCTCCAGAATCAAATAGGACATTTTCATGTTCGGAATTTAACAAAAGGGTACCTGCTATCACGTCAGTATTTCGGACAACATCATGAACGGTCATGTTGAAGGTCCTAGCAGCTGGGGGTCGGTTAGATACAGCACTACTCATCCCTGTGGCTGGGGGCTTTAATGTTGGGCAATCCTTTCTCATGTGTCCTACCTTCCCACATTGGAAACACGTCACATTGGGTCGGGTGCAGTTGTTGGCAAGGTGTTCGGGTTGGTCGCACCTGTAACATTTCAGAGGGGCTCTCGCCTGGGTGCACACTCCAAGGTGTCTCTTTCTACATGTTTGACATTCGGGTATTGGGGCACGGGGTTGGCTATTAAATGTTGCCCTAGATTGTCCGCCGCCCTGGCCAACACTCTCACTTGGGGCCTTTCTGAATCCGGGGCCTCGTGCAGGTTGGGACACCACTCCCCTGACGAACCTGCTTAGAAGACTCATGTTTCCGGTTCCTACTCCTCCTCCTCCGCCTTGGCTTCCTATCTTCCTCTTCCTATTTTCTTTTTCCTTCACACTCTGCTTACTGCCAGCTTCCACAATCGAGGCTTTCTGCACTAAGGTGGCATAATATGTCAGCTCTAGTACTGCCACTCGGTTCTGAATCCACTGTTTCAAACCAAGCTGAAACCTTCGCGTCTTCTTCTCTTCGGTATTCACGAACTCAGGCACAAATCGTGATAGCTCAGTAAACTTGGCCTCATACTCTGCCACAGTCATCTTATCCTGTTTCAACTCTAGAAACTTAATCTCCATCTGGGTTTCCATAAACCTAGGGAAATACTTTTCTAAGAACAGTCAGGTGAATCTATCCCATGGAATCACAACATCAGTCTCTAGGTTTCGTTTGGACTCCCACCAGTAATTAGCTTCTCCTTTCAGCATGTAAAAAGCAAAAATGGTCTTGTGTCGTTCCTCTATACCTAGTATCTCGAAGGACTTTTCTATCTCTTTGAGCCAGGCCCGTGCTTCAACGGGGTCGGCAGATCCTAGAAACTCTGAGGGTTTGAGAGATTTAAAAGCCCTGAAGGCAGTGGCTGCAGTCTGTTAGGCAGCATGCGGCTGTGGTGGAATAGGCTGTTGGTTTAGATTTTCTTTTAATAGTTCCATAAACTCATTCATGGGGTTCCCTTCCTGATGGGTATCCTCAGTTTCTTCTTCTACATATTCTTCCTCATCATATTCATTATAGTCTAGGTTCTCTTCACTTTCTCCATTCATTACAGGGTCAGGTTCATTCCGTTGTTGGTTAACAGATTCTGCGGGCTGTGCCCTGGTTCCTCTTCTACGGGGTGGCATTGTTCTGATAATGAAAATTTGTCAATATAGTTGCAATTATTACAGTTGGATTAATTTATTCATATGTGCGCATGTCATCTATTATATAGCATGTTTTTATTAGGTGCAATAATGTGGAAATCCATTTCTAAATAACTTCTAGATATATATATATATATATATATCATAGGGTCTCCCACTATATCTGGGAGACAAAACAACTAACCGAGTTCATACATGGCCTGATTATAATACATCATTACTTGTCCTGAATACTGAAATGCAAATACATATGTCGAGCACCTTGAAGGGCTATAAATGCTATCTACTACTAGTTATCCTATCAAAATTGGTGACAAGTCACCCAGCCTCCTTCAAGGTCCATAAATAGTCACTAGTCTGTCAGTCACTATCACTGCGTGTGAGGTCACGTACCCTCCTCATCGCTCCTTCCAACATCAGCTCTATGTCAACTACCAGGATGTATCCTCCGATCGCCGTCATCCTCATCTGAACCCGGGTACAGAGCTCGATCCCATCAATCTCCCTGCGGGCTATGGCTGGGGAAGCAGCTCTGAAGTCCCCTGGGTATCCTAGTCTGATGGCTCTCTCAGCTGTCGATGCCTGGCGTAACTCCACAATATGAGCATATGTCGCAGTGACAGCGTTAAGCTGAGCCACCATCCAGTCATGTACAACTACATGTATGGTCACCGGGGGTGGTAGAGGTGAGTTTGGGTCGCTAGAGGATACGTCATAAGTCTCGTAGACCTGTGCATATATCCCATCCTCCTCATCATCATCAATATAGGGCAAAGGGCTCTGCATCCCTGGGTGTGGTGTAGGAGAGCGAATAGTCAGGAGAGGGTACATCTCTACATCCCTCCATCCTAAGTCATCCCCCTGCGGCATCTCTACGTCATCAGCTATGGGGACATGAAGATCAGTCTCCTCCTCCGGGGCATCCTCAGTAGGGTCATCTTCTGAGTCATCAATGGGTGGGTCCTCCGTCTCGGGAGTAGGGTCACGCTCAGGAACCATAACATCATCAACAGGGTCAACCTCCCTCATAGGCTCCACTGGTACCTGACACAATAGGCAAGGTGTTACTAACTTAGAGTCGGAATTCCCTTGAGGGTAAAACTGTCAAGACTACCCGTGTAGCCTGACGACGAACTCGATTTGAGCTCTAATTAATTATTTATTATTCTTATGTCTACATATTTTATATCCTATCATTTCCAAGATTTGTTAACCTAAGGCTCTGATACCATTTCCGTGGCGCCCCAAAATCCGGGGTCAGGAATCTCGGAGGCCACGCCATCTAAACCACTATAAACCACATACCTCACATCACAATATATAAATACTCAAACTTTACGACCCCACACTTATCACACACACACACTTATAGGTTATTGTCTTGGAAACGAAGCATTCATTACTAGAGTAGATCATACCACAAAGTGATAATTATTACTACCCAAAAGTAATTAAGTCTTACCGGGGAATAACCTTTAAGTAAGGCTAGTCCGTCGGCCAAATATACATTTCTTATTTATTACCTTACATAAGTCATACTTATAAATAAGCCAAACTAAAAACAACTAAAAACCAATCCAGCTTATTCGGACTACCTGCGGTATAACACCAAACAATCTACGGAACAGCTAGCCATTTCCAACCCGTTTCCTGGCTGTGGTTCTCATGGTAGGAATCTTGATTCACTGTTGTATTGTGTCAATTTAGGAAAACAAGTGTGAGCTATAATGCTCAGCATAATAATGTATAGTATGAAAATGACTGTAATGATAAACTCACATAAGACATCTTATAAGATAATTACGTTTTTTTCGAACATAGTTTTCCTTGGTGATACACACCTTCTTATGAAAACAATCCTTTAGTGGATTTTATTATCTTGCGAATACCTTAAAAGTAAACCCAGCACCTAGGCTTGGGTTACGGTATTGTATCACAATTCCAATTGGAAGAATAGGACATTCGTTGGAGCCACCGCATACGATGATCAGTCGTAATACGATAATAGTAACCTTTTCTACTAGTTGAAGGATGACACCTTGGTATCCCGGTTATCACCCTGGCCGCATTCGGGCTACGTGTCGCATTTTGGGTATACACATACTTCACAAGTTCCTGAGTACACCGAGTACCTTCGCCTACGGTACCTTTGGTAGTCCATCTAGCACACATAGTACCAGAGTCTACCCCTCCGTTGTCCTTTTAAAAGAATTCTATCATATCTCGAGAACTCGAACCACATCGAAGTTCCCCAAGCGTTTTGCTTGTTGATAGAAATAACTTATCTCATTAGGGTATATATATATATATGTACTTACGAAATTTTCGGGGGAAGTACTAAGGATGTGAGTTGACCACTGTCAACAGGTAATTAAATAAGGGGGAAAAGTTTCTCCTTGAAACTATATTCAAAATATTAAAATAAGTCGAGAAAACATTCTCTGACGATCTGAAATTATTCGAATGATTCCCGAATATCCGAGAGTATTTTAAATCAGGTTCTATGATTTTTAAATCATAAACAAACCCTTTTATAAATATTAAATAATTAAGTGATAATTGATAAATAATTAAACCTCGAAGGAGTTTACTTTTAAAAGAAAAATAATATTCCTCAACTAATTTATGTTTAATAATTTAATGAACTTTTAATATTTACTCGAGTCCGAAGTAAATATTTACTGGAGAATACTTCTCCATAATAAATGAATAGTAGATAAATATTTCTTGTCCAAATGGTAAAGTATAGTTGAGGGAATACGATCTTTGGAAATCGTTCTAATAAAAGTTCGAGGTGTTTAATATTTTGTAAGTGGACGTTGAATCCCTTTAAAATGTACTACTATGGGCTTGTAATCATCCTATAATATCACCGGAATGATTCCCGTGTTTTTATCTTGAAATCCCGACCGACTCTCGGTCTTATTATAATAAGTCATGCTTATAGCGGAATAAAACATTTCACGATATATACTTATCGTACAACATCGCTACATTATGTGAAAATTCAATAACTACGTATCATGGCAAACATGGTATTTATGCAATGATTATAAACAATACTTTCACAATACAATAGTAAATGGAGTTGGGTTCGTAAACTTTCCTGGGTATCTCGAGGTGGAGGATGCTCTAGGTTCCGCTTGGAAATCTATAATCATAAACACAAGTCGCCTCGTTAGGTCCTGTTCTAATTTACGGCTACCCGCACTCATGCGGTAATTATTATGCACCCTCTCAATTTATATTAGTCTTATTATTCCTTCAAATCCTTATTCACATTATGGTCGCTTCCTTTTTCAAAGTATTTTAAGTCCATTTTCATTTTCGCCGTCGGCTCCGCTTATGGATTCTACAGTTTCTAATCGCGCGGTCTCAGCTCCGATATTTTTATAAAATTGAAAATTCATTATTTCCACTTGAAATTTTGATGGAAGTTAGGAAACTCAATATACTACTCTCTGTAAAATTTTCATGATTTATGAACATTCTTAAATCGATCCTTTATATTTTCAAAGTTCGTAACTCGTAGCAGTTTTTGTCGCGTAAATCACTTTTAGTAAAACGGCCATAACTTTTGATCCGTAAATCGGAATCAAGCGATTCAAGTGCCTAAAAGATCCTTATAACATTGCAGTTTACATCCTTGGAACTTTCTGCAGAAACTTAAAGTTACGTTTTGTTCGTTTTAGTGAGATTACGTTTACGATCGGAGTTTCGTTTACGCCTTAAATTTTTATACTACCACCAACAATCAACATATCATAATCAACACACTAACTCCTCTCAAGAACATCATGTTATTGAGGCGACAACAATCAACCTTAAATCTACTTAGCTAAACATCAAGATTTCAACAATACCACTACTAAAATTAGGTTTACAACTTCATACTAAAAAGATCTTGAACTTGAATCTTAAATAAAGTTGGGTCAAAGATTTTTACCTTTATTGAGAGCTTGAGATGTGTTCTTGATGATGGTGAAAAGTTATTATTCACACTATTCATTCTCAACTTTCTTGATTTTATTTCACCCATCAAATCTTGATAAAAAGAGCTCAAAGATTTATCTTACCTTAATTTGGTTGTTAGGAAGCTTTAGAATTAATGGGAGGATTTATCCATGGCTAGAGCTTGAGGTTTTGATTTTGATTTCCTTGGTTTTTGATGAAGGGTCGAATGAAGAGAAGTGGGAGAGAAAGAGAGAGTTTTTGGTGATGCTTCTTGGTTGCTTCTTGGAATGATGAAAGTGATAGCCTGTGATATCTTATATTGATTTTTATTCTCTAGTTTATATCCTAGTATTTGATTTATGTTGCCAATCTTGGAGACAAATCTAGCTAGCTTGTGGTAGATTACAAGCTAAGCCACTTGCTTAGCCCCTTTAGCTCACTATTTGCTTATCCTTGGTTGATCATCCTATCTCTAGCTTACTATTTGATAAAGTAACCATGGTTACTTTCTTACCATGGTTAGTTAGTGCGTTACTTTTATTTAATAGTTTACGCGTTCGCTCGGTAGCTTAAACGTTTTCGTAATACTTCCTCATAAATGGCTCACGACGTAATTCATTTCGTATTTATTCCTTATGTTTTGAATTATCATACTTGGATATAAATTCGTAGGGTTTAAATTTGTAATTATATTATGATTCCAGTAATCCTCGATGATTCGTATATATGGTCGTTTTTCAAAGTTCGTTTTCTTCGAAAACTAATAGCGTTTACATACACTTATTTAATACGTAATATCATAATATCAACTCCGAAACTCATTTTCTCATGCACTACATAGCGTGGGATAAAAAGTTTTTTCCTGTCCGTCAGGGTTACTATTCATTAAAAGTTTTATAAGGTCTCAAAAATTCGAGTTATTACAGTAGTAGAAAGGAAGAATCGTACCTTGGTTGAAGCAGCAAGGACTATGCTAAGTGAATCAAGACTTCCTACTTACTTCTGGGCTGAAGCTGTCAACACAGCATGTTACACTCAAAATTGTACCCTGATTAATAAAGATCATGACAAGACTCCTTATGAGATAATGGCTGATAAGAAACCAACACTGAAATACTTTCATGTGTTTGGTGCTAAATGCTTTGTACTGAAGGAAGGAAATGAACATCTAGAAAAGTTTGATGCTAAGGCAGAAAACGGCATATTTCTTGGCTATTTTCTGGAATCTAAACCTTACAAGCTTTATATGATTACTGATCAGAAGGTTATTGAAAGCCTTAATGTAACATTCGACGACACCAAGTTGGCAAGCCTGCAAAGAAAAAAGGACTCTGAATCTCTGGAATTTGAAAATCTATCAGATGATCCTTTGGAGATAATAGAACCTGAGATTGCTAGAACTACATCTATAGTACATGGCAATGCTGATTCAGGATCAAGTGGTGGTAATGGTGGAAACAATGATTATGATAATCATACAGGAACACCTTCAAGAACTACTACACCAAGATCAGAATCATCTAGTCATGGTGACATTAACTCAGGGGGAGCAGGAAGAGGATCTATAGTTCACACTCAACATCAGACTGAACAAGGGGAAACATCAAGATCTTATCTGCCTCGTCAAAGAGTTTGGAACAGAGACCATCCCTTTGAGTTGATCATTGGTGATCCTGACACAAGAGTAAGCACTAGACATGCCACTCAAGATGAATGTCACTTTTCAGGGTTTCTTTCAGAAATGGAACCTAAGAAAGTGGATGAGGCACTTGAAAATCCAGATTGGGTTATTGCTATGCAAGAAGAACTCAATCAGTTTGAGAGGCAGAAGGTATGGAAGCTCAGTGATAGGCACTAATGGGTGTTATTCCCAGTGGACTAACAATGAGATTTACAGAAGGGGGTTGAATGTAAATCTCAAAACTTTTTCAAGTTTTGAGCAGTTTCTAAGGCTAAGTGTTTTAGTGAGCAAATGTGTGTGAATTGCTTGAAGCTAATGCAGATAGATATATATTCAAATACAAATGTAAAGAACACAGAGAACTTAAAAACGTTTCTGGTGGATTTGTTGTTCCACCAGAGATGTGTTATTTCAGAAAATCTGTGATTCAAAGAATTAAATCACAGCTGCTTCCTAGTACAAACTAGATGATTTTCTCTCTGGATTTTTCTAAACAGCTCTTGAAAATTCACATCTAATTACTAGCTGCTACTTGGTTTATATATCACCAAGTTTACAAGTGAAGACAAAACTGTAAAATACAATTAAAAGGCTCTTCACATGTTTCTTCTTCATTTCTCTATCCAATGTAATTTAGGTTTAGCTGTTAATCTTTGAATACTCCCTTGTTTGCACCAGAATGGAAATGCTGGATTTTCTTGATTCCTCCTAGAGGCTGCCACATTCCAGTTTGTCTCTGTCAACCCATGTGCCTCTGTCAGCTTATGAATTGTCACTATCAACTGCTATTGAACTAAGCATCCGTTGAAGCTTTCATCCGTTGATGCCTTATCTGTTGAGGCTTTATCCGTTGAAGCTTTATCCGTTGATGCAATAGCAGTTGAAGTCTTATCCGTTGAAGCACTTATCCGTTGATGGATATTATCCGTTGAAGCTTTAGAGACATCCGTTGAAGCTTTATTTCTTATCCGTTGAAGGTCTTCAATATCAGTTGATACTTCTTCACTTATACAAAATTACAAGGCATGAAATATTTACAATTAGCCCTCCTATTTGCATATCCACTAGTAGTCAACATGACTGATAATTTCCTACAACATCTAAGAATTACAACTTGAATCCAGAGAATGAAATGTGTTACAATACTAAACTTATTTCTAAGTAAAGCTACTCCTTCAACGGATAGCCAAGATGGTCTTATCCGTTGAGGCTACAAACACTAGATTTCTACTTAAGTGTTTTGTTTAACTTATCATCAAACTAATACACATATTCCTAACAATCTCCCCCTATTTATGTCTACTAGAAATGTAGGCATAAATTTGGGTTTAGCTTGATGATAACAAAACACTTGACAAACATATTAACTGTAATAAAGCAGAAATTCAAAAGTGCTGCAAAAATATGTATGCTGAGATGGAATTGAAGAATTACATTGTTTCCAAGGGTGCTCCTTTAGCCTGAGCAGATCAATTTCTTTTCCTTTGATCCCTTGTTTTCTTTCCTAGCCTCCTGTCATTCTCCTCTATTTGAAGTTGAAGTTGTCTGTAGAACTCAGCTTCATCTTCTTCATTGATGTCCAACTTAGATTGCATATCCTTGAGAGTTTCATTACCGGCAATCTTGAGCTGATCTTCAAGTCTGAAAAATCTTCTGACTCCTTTGTTGTCTCTGAACTCCATCAACCAATGAGGTGATTTGTGAACTGTAATTCCTCTTTCTTGAATGAGTAATGTTCTAGGCAAGGCATTGGGCTCCCACCAAGTCTTCCTTATGTTGGCAATCTTGTTGAGAATCTCAGTCTTGGCAGTCCTGGTAAAGCCAGAATCCCTTTTTATGGCTGAGTAGACTCTAACCAAGGTAGAGTAGCCTTCATTAAGAATCCTGTAGAGAGGCCAAGTTCTTTCCCCACTCCCTTTGTATTTGAACACTAGTCTTTCTGGTAGTTGTCCGTAAGCATCTATTCCCCTCACTTCCTCCAGCTCATCCAGATAGAGTTCAATGTCTGAAAATTCTTTTATGTCACAAATGTGAACATAATCATCCTTAGAGGCTTGTGGCTTAGGCTTAGGCTTCTGAGTGAATTTGATTGAGGTTGGATGAGGTGTTGATTTGATTTTCCTTTTCTGTTTCTTTAGTGGAGAAGTGGTTAAGAAGGTGGGCAATTTGATGGTGTCCCAATCAATTGGTTCCTCCTTAGGAGTGATTGTTTCACCATGGATATTTATGAAGGGGTTAGGCACAATGGGTTCAGGAATAGAAGGTAGTGGTTTGGATTTTGATTGGGTTTCTTCAGTCTCATCTACCATCTTTATTTTTGCATTGGCCTTCTTTCTGTTCCCTTTCTGCCATTCCTCTCTTTCCTTACTTCTTTCTCCCACATCATCACTAAACATATCCCCCATACCTACATCTTCACTCTTGTTTTCAATTTCTTTCTTTTCTTCAGCTTGACTTGACTTTAGGTGTTTTTCAAGTTTTGCTTGTGCTCTTTTGTCAGCCTTTAGCTTTTTGGCTTCTTCCTTCAACCTTCTGGCTTCTTCCCTCTTGGCTATTGAGAATTTGGGATGTCCTTGCATCACACAAATGCTCTTTCCCTCTCTAAAGATAATAGCCATGTTCATCCTTTCAACCACATCCATGGTCTCTTTGTGCTTTATGATACTTCCACCCAAAACCTTGTCTTCATCAGGCTTTGGAAGAAGAAAATCCACTTCTTTCATCTGAGCAAGGCTTAGAGGATTCTTTGTAGAGTCCTTATTGGATCTGTTGTTGGGCTTGAGAACCATAGGTTTCATATTTTTGGAAGAAGTTTCTCCAACCTTATTCCTCCTAACTGGCTTGAGCTCCAAAATGATTGATTCCACCTTTATGCTATGCTTCACAGATTATGATTTAGAAGTTGTAGAACCAAAAATTTGTTGCATCTTTTCATCAATTTTCCTCCTTTGCTCTTTGACTTGCAATTCAGCTGCTGCTATCTGGATTAGATCAATTCCATCAAGCTTTCCTTTGATTTGAATAGTTGGAGAAGTGGTGATGGAAGGAACTAGCACTTGAGATATTTGAACTGTTGTTGATGGCTCTCCTTCCCCTTCCCTTTTATTCTCCCCCTTTTCGTTATCATCAAGGGTGGGGGTTAAGCCTTGTGCTTTTGCCAGCTGTATTAGTAGATTTGTCTGAGTTTGTTGATTCTGAAGAATGGTGACCATAGAGTCTTCAATGATCTGAACTCTGTTTTCCAATCTGGCCAGCCTCTTGTCAGCATCAGATTCTTTCCTCAGTCTCCCCAACAAATCTTGCATAGTACCATAAGGCATGACTGAATCCAACTTCTCAGCATTGTAGGATTTCAGATCAGCAATGTCCAGCTTGAGTTCATCCACACTTAGATTCTATTTGAAATGCTGTAACTGCAAGAGATGCAGAGAGTCCAGATGAGCTTGAAGAATTGCCTTGGTACCAGCATCTGTAGTCTCCTGAAGGGCCTTCTGAATAGTCATTACTTGCTTGACCAAAGTTACACCAAATTCTCCTGGTGTAGATGCCTTTGTCCATGCCCAATCAGGTAGATCTGGAACAGAACTTGGGCCTGCTACTCCCCCTAAGTTCATGCTCTCATCCAAAGAATTAGAGTCATCATCATTAGAATTTACTCCAAATTCTTCAGATGGCTCACCAGCTTGAGAAGGCAGCCTGTTAACAGCAGCTTTGTCTCTGAGAAGAGATTCTGAAGTGTGTACAATGTTCAAAGTCTGTTCTGCCTCCACATTGCCCTGAGCAGCCAACAATTGATAGGCTGGAACAGGGTGAGTAAAAGTGTCAGCATCCAAGGAAATGTTATCAATTACAGCTTTGTAATGTTGCTGAAATTGTCGTTCCTTTTCTGTATCATCCACTATCATTGACTCACTAGCAATGGCTGGATCCACCCTTATAGCTTCTGTACCTGCCTTTCTCTCATTTTCTCTATTTTCTTGCATCAGGGGCTCCTCCTGGCTCACACACACCCTCACACCCTCACCCTCACCTTCTAAGGTGGCACTCCCCTCGCTCACTTTTGCCATGCTGGAAGAAATAGCATGCATATGGTGACTCTCAACCTCTCCTTTTGCCTGGGAGCAACCCAGCCTCTCACTCAAATTATCACTCCCTTCCCTTAAACCTAAAAGTGATTGTACAGTAACCATGTCCTCTACAGTTGGAATTGTTTCTGTTATTTGAGTAGAGACCATCAACGGACAGGGAGTATCCGTTAAAGTGGAAACTGATGATATCAACGGATAACTGCTATTAAACTTATCCGTCGAAGAACAACCACTTGTCAACGGATGAGAGATATCCGTTGAAGAAGGAAAAGATATAGATATTGAAAGTGACATAATTGTTGAGTCTGTGTGAATTGATTTTAAGTGAGGTGACACAGATTCTTCAACTATATCTGAAAGAATTGGCTGATGATCCAACAAATCATCTAAAAGATGATGATCATCATGTTTTGAGTGGGGCTCCTCCCTGAGTTGTAAGGAGGGAGAATCAGGAATTGATGTGAATATCATATCCACATCCAGAGAGGGTGATGGAGAGTTTGATAATTGATGTGTTTCTATTATGAGAGAATGGGGTTGTGACTCCATATTTGTTGGAGTCACAACAAGCTGAATTTGAGAAGGCAAAGATACAGGTGGATGTATATGTGCTGTGTGTGCCCCCTGTATGGAAACTAGGGTCTTGTCCTTCTTCTTCCTTGAAAAGGCTTTGATTGGTGAATGTGTGGCTCCAGTGTCCCTCCCTCTTTTGTTCTGTGTCCCTGGTTGGGGACTATTTTCAATAGCTGCATCCTTTTGGGATGATGCAACTAGGGATGTGTTTGACTCCTTTTGAACCACCACAGTCTTTTGAGAGACTGTGGCTTGGCTGGCTGGGGTACCACTCACCTCTCCACCTTATCCTAGGAGATTTCTTGATGTTCACCCCTCCCCTCACCACTCACACCCTGTTCACTCCCTTCTGGGTTTATGGTAGTTGTTACAATTGTTGTCTTTTGAGAAACAACAGAGGTGGTTTTCTTTGACTTGTGTTTTGAAATTTTAGTTTTGGTGGCTTTGGTAGGAACCTGTTTGGACAGAGACACAAATTCCATTGCCACACTGGAAGGCAAAGAAACAGTGGGGTTGGAAACAGTAGGAGTTATTGAAGTGTTTACCTCACTTACCTGTGGTGCATTCATGATTGGCAAATATACCAATGGCACCTGGCTGTTGAGGTTGATTCTCAAAAGGTCTGCAAGGACCCTTATCTCTTGTGCCCAGCATTTGAGTTTATTGCTCTCATTAGATATAACCAGTCCTTCAGCAACATGGTTAGCCAATAACATAAAGAATCTAGCATAGTAGATGTTATGTGGTCTATTAGCTTTGTTACCTAACCTGGAACCTAATTCTAGCATGACATAGTTGCTAAAATTAAAGTACCTATCAGAAACTAGCATATAGAGCATATTAACAAGAGATGAAGTTATGGCATCAAAATTGCTAATCTTCCCAGAGAAAACCTTGATAAAGGCATCTCCAAGAAAACTCCATTCTTTCCTAAGGCCCTTACTTCTAATACTACCCAAGCTAGCAGAATCAAAAGCATAGTCTATGGAATCTAACATAGCAAATACATCTTTATCAGTGTGTGGTGTCATGGCATTATTCTCAGGAAACTTAAAGCAAGACTGTATATCATCACAGTTAATGCAATAATCCTTACCTTTGAGAGAGAAGGCAATAGTCATATCTGTGGAGTTGAACTCTGCAGTTGTCCAAATCTCCTCAATTACCTCACAGTAAATGGTTGGGGCTTCCAACATTGCATAACTTAGTTTGCAGTTTAGTCCATCATCTTGTGATAGTCAGTATGGGCTTCATTCTTTTCAACCAAGGCTACGAAATTGTTCTTTTCATAAACAAATCCAGACTGAGACATAATTTTGACTACTGGTGCCATTGTTGTGAGTAGAGGTTGCAGAGAAAAACTTGAGAGTTTTGGGAGAGAAGGAGAATAAAAATTGCAAGAAAGCGTAAAGTGAAAATAAGAATTCAATGGGCTTTTATACTTTCTTGAATTAAAACGTTAATAAAATGATTAATTGAAACTTTTAAATAAATTACAGTCGTTTAAGAGTAAAGAAAGCTATAGAAATTCTGAAAACTGCCTTTAATACAAATACATACAACAATGTATATCTGTATCAAAGGTTAAGTAAAAGAATCAACGGACGTGACTAACTTAAAGTAACTGATGTGACACTTCAACAGATAAGGTAAATAGTTATCCGTTGATGATCAACACTATTTTATCCGTTGAGGGATAAAATTACGAGAAATGTATTTGTCTTTTAACGGATAATGAACATCCGTTGATAGAACAATTTTGGCTTTCAACGGATAGGGAATATCCATTGATAGAATAATTTTTACTTAAAACCAACTTTGTTCTTGCAGCAAATTCATTTCAGGCTTCAAGGCAGATTATAAAGAGGACGTAAATTTATGAATAATTAAGCATACCTAGCTCACTTACTAATCTTGTGAATGTTGATTCATCAAGTGGCTTGGTAAATATGTCTGCAATCTGCTTTTCACTTGGAACAAAATGAAGTTCCACTGTACCTTTCATCACATGTTCCCTAATGAAGTGGTACTTGATGTCAATGTGCTTGGTTCTTGAGTGCTGCACTGGATTTTCAGTAATGGCAATGGCACTTATGTTGTCACAGAATATAGGAATTTTGTCAACAGTTAGTCCATAGTCAAATAGTTGATTCCTCATCCATAGTATCAGTGCACAGCAACTACCAGCAGCAATGTACTCAGCTTCAGCTATTGATGTAGAAACAGAATTTTGCTTCTTGCTGAACCATGACACAAGCTTGTTCCCTAGAAATTGACAGGTGCTAGTTGTGCTTTTCCTGTCTAT
This sequence comes from Apium graveolens, assembly GCF_009905375.1. Lineage (NCBI taxonomy): Eukaryota > Viridiplantae > Streptophyta > Magnoliopsida > Apiales > Apiaceae > Apium > Apium graveolens. The sequence continues at coordinate 92,523,191 of NC_133656.1, forward strand.
TTTGCAGCCTGCATAATCTGCATCTGAGTAGCCAATTTGATCAAAACCAGACTCTCTAGGGTACCAAATTCCTAGATTTGGAGTCCCTTTGAGATATCTGAAGATTCTTTTAATAGCCACTAAGTGAGATTCTTTAGGGTCAGCTTCAGATCTAGCATAGAGATATGTAGAAAACATTATATCAGGTCTACTAGCAGTTAATTATAAAAGTGAGCGAACCATGCCTCTATAACTTGAAATGTCCACAGACTTTTCAGCCTTGTTTAATTCAAGCTTGGTGGCAGTGGTCATGGGAGGTTTTGCATATGAACAGTCCATTAAGTCAAACTTCTTTAAAAGATCATAAATATATTTAGTTTGACTAATGAAAATTCCACCACTAACTTGTTTAACTTGTAAACCAAGAAAATAAGTTAGCTCTCCCATCATGCTCATTTCATATTTACTTTGCATTAACTTAGCAAACTTTTTACAAAGCTTATCATCTGTAGATCCAAATATAATATCATCTACATAAATTTGAACAAGTATTATAGAGCCATTAACATTTCTAAAGGAAAGAGTTTTGTCAACAGTACCTCTTGTGAAGTGATTATCTAGAAGAAATTTTGACAAAGTCTCATACCAGGCTCTAGGTGCTTGCTTTAGTCCATAGAGTGCTTTCAACAGATAATACACATAGTCTGGAAAGTTTGGATCTTCAAATCCTGGAGGTTGGCTTACATAAACTTCTTCCTCCAATTCCCTATTTAAAAATGCACTCTTGACATCCATTTGATAGACTTTGAAATTGGCATGGGCTGCATAGGCTAGAAAGATTCTGATGGCTTCAAGTCTGGCAACTGGAGCAAATGTTTCGTCAAAATCTATTCCCTCTTGTTGAGAATAGCATTTAGCAAACAATATGGATTTATTCCTTATGACAATGCCATTTTTATCCATCTTGTTTCCGAATACCCATTTTGTGTCAATAGAACTCTTGTTCTTTGGCTTGGGTACCAGCTTCCATACTTTGTTCCTCTCAAATTGGTTTAGCTCCTCTTGCATTGCTAAAATCCAATCTGGATCCAATAGAGCTTCTTCTACTCTCTTAGGTTCCTCCTGTGATAGAAAGCTATTATACAGACATTCATCTTGAGTAGCCCTTCTAGTTTGCACTTTAGATGTAGCATCACCAATGATCAGTTCAAAAGGGTGATTCTTGGTCCATTTCCTTTGAGGTGGTAGATTAGCTCTAGATTAGGTTGCCTCTGTATTGTCATGATGTGAGATAGAATGTTGATTGGTTGAAACTCCCCCTGAGTTGCTGATCCTTTGAAAGGAATTGGGAGCTCTATCAACTGATGAAGTGAATTGATTATCCGTTGACAGACTGTTATTAACGGATGCTTCATTGTGAACTTCAACGGATGATGCACTTTGTCTTTCAACGGATGCTGCATTGCTTCTTTCAACGGAAGCTGAATTATGACTTTCAACGGATGCAGCATTCTGTGCATTATCCAAAGGCAGATTTTGAATTCTTCTTGAGATGCCTTCTTCATCATTCTCATCTTCACTATCATCATAATATATCTCAATATTGTCAAATTTGAGTCCTTCATGATGTCCCTCATCTGTTAGTCCATCAATCTTTTTATCATCAAACATAACATGCACAGATTCCATGACAATGTTGGTTCTTAGATTGTAGACCCTATATGATTTTCTAGCAGAATAACCAACAAATTATTCCTTCATCAGCCTTTGCATCAAACTTCCCTTTGTGATCAGATTGATTCCTTAAGATGTAACATTTGCAACCAAAGACATGCAGAAAGTTCAAAGTTGGTTTTCTTCTCTTGAATAATTGATAGGGAGTCATGCCTTTTGCCTGATTGATTAGAGAAATGTTCTGAGTGTAACATGCACAGTTAACAGCCTCAGCCCAAAAGTAAGTTGAGAGTTTTGACTCTTCAAGCATTATCCTTGCAGCTTCAATTAGTGATCTATTCTTCCTTTCCACCACACCATTTTGTTGTGGGGTCCTTGGAGCTGAGAACTCATGCATGATCCCATTTTCTTTACAGAACAACTTCATGGTTGAATTCTTGAACTCAGTTCCATTGTCACTCCTAATATTCCTTACTTTGAAATCAGGATGATTGTTGACTTGCTTGATATGATTGATAATGATTTCACTAGCTTCATCCTTTGATCCAAGAAAATAAACCCATGAAAACTTTGAGAAATCATCTACAATCACTAGGCAATATCTTTTCCTTGAAATTGACAATACATTGACTGGTCCAAAAAGATCCATGTGTAGCAGTTGTAATGGTTCATCAATTGCAGATTCAAGCTTCTTACTGAATGATACTTTCTTTTGTTTTCCTTTCTGACAAGCATCACACAGTCCATCCCTTGTGAATTCTACTAGAGGCATTCCTCTAACTAAGTCCTTTTTTACTAGATCATTCATTGTCTTGAAATTCAAATGGGACAGCTTCTTGTGCCATAGCCAACTTTCAACTGAACTTGCTTTGCTGAGAAGACAAGTAATAGATTCTGCATCTGTAGAGTTGAAGTCAGCTAAATACACATTCCCTTTTCTAACTCCAGTTAGAACCACTTTGTTGTCCTTCTTACTTGTGACAATACAGGCTTCAGAATTGAAGGAAACAGTATTCCCTCTGTCACATAATTGACTGATGCTCAATAAGTTGTGTTTGAGACCATCAACCAATGCAACTTCATCAATGATGACATTTTCTTTTGAAATCAAGCCATATCCCATAGTGAATCCTTTGCTGTCATCTCCAAAGGTTATGCTAGGGCCAGCTCTCTCCTTAAACTCTCTGAGCAGGGTGAAATCTCCTGTCATGTGTCTTGAACAACCACTGTCCAAGTACCATAGATTCCTTCTTTTTCCCTGCACACAACAAAATCAATCAAGTTGATTTTGGTACCCAAGTTTCATTTAGCACATTTGATTAAATTTGATAAGGCATGGATTGTGCAAACTTGTTATTCCACATAGGCATATTGTATAGTATTTGAGGCATACTGAATGCAGTAAAATAAGGATTATTAATATATGGCATGTTTGTAAAATGTGCATGGGGATTCTGATGAGACATAACAGGCATGGCATGCAGATTTGACATAGACATGTTAGGCATTGAGGGATTTGAAGGCATGGGAGCATTCTTAACAGATTTGCAGTTATCGGATAGATAATTAACACTTTTACAATGCACACAGCTTTTTCTAGGAGCATACCTATCAGGTGTGTAATTGTTATGTTTATTAATCCCTACCTTCCCATTTCTTTTAGATTTTCTTTTAGTTTCCTTTTTATCCTCAACCAACTTAAGCCTATATTTCAGCTGATCTAAAATCATGTGTCCTATATTCACCTTACTGGCATCATTGGATGTGCTAGCTCCTTCTTTGACAAAGTTCTTGAAAGCTGAACCATCCTTCTTATTGAGATTTTTATTTTTAAAATTACTTGCATGTTTTGATTGATAAGCCTTCAACTGATGCTCTTTTTCTTCCTTCAACGGATAACTTTCATCATCCGTTGATTCCACATCCGTTGACAATCCATCAATTAATTCTAACTCCTTTTTGTTTTTCTTCCAGGCATCCTCACAGAATGATTCAATTCGCTGAACCTTGGCAATCTGAACACTAACATCCCTAGATGTTTTCCAGGCCTTGATTACCTCTTGCTCACTTTCTAACTGTTTAGAAAGAATTTCTACTTTCTTAACAGCTTCTTCTAGTTCACTCTCAATAGTCAAGCATTTAAGTTTAATCTTTTCAAGCTCAATTACCTGATCCTCTAACACAGCATTCCTATCACTTAAAAACACATAATTCTCTTTGATCCTAGTGTTTTCTTTAGCTAGTGATTTAAGGGAAACACGCAAATGATATAATTCATTGGACATATCATTTATGGCTTCATTGCATTCATTTTCAGAAAGCTGAGAGAGATCAGTAGTAATTACCTGGTTGCTTGATGAACTAGTTTCATTTCCATCAGAATTAGCCATCAGGGCTAGGTTGACATATTCCATATCATCATCTTCATTGACTCCATCTGCTGCCCAATCATCTTGAGTGAGAAAAGCTCTTTCCTTTTGTTTGAGCAAATCAAAATACTTCTTTTTGTAATCAACTTGCTCAAATTTCTTCTTATCAGAGGTTGGCTTCCTACACTCACTTGCAAAGTGTCCATTAATGCCACAGTTATAACATTTGAACTTGGATTTGTCCACCATGTTTTTGTTTGGCTTAGTGAATTTTGTATTTTTCCTAAACTTCATCTTTACAAACCTCCTGGACAGAAAGGCCAGATGTTCATCAACATCATCAGAGTCATCCTGACTGAAATTATCTTCATCCTCAGCTACTTGCTCTTTACCCTTGCTTGATTCTGATTTGCTTGTGCCAATTTTGAGACTTGGCATTGTCTTCTCCTCATTCCTGGCTTCAATTTTCTCACTGTCAGCTACAAGTGCAACTGTTCCTCCTTTTCTCTTTCCCTTTTCCAGCAGCTCATCCTACTCCATTTCAAGTTCATAAGTCTTCAAAATTCCATATAATCTTTCAAGTGTGAAGTTCTTATAATATTGAGAATTTCTTAGAGAGACAGTCATAGGCTTCCATTCCTTTGGTAGAGACCTCAGAAATTTTAATTTGGAATCCTTGACTTGGTACACTCTACCATACAGCTTCAATCCATTTAACAGTTTCTGAAATCTGTTGAAGGTATCATTTAATGATTCTCCTTCTTCAAAGTGAAAATATTCATACTGTTGAATAAGAAGCTGCATCTTGTTCTCTCTAACCTGCTCAGTACCTTCACAGATGATTTGTACAGTATCCCAAACTTCCTTTGCAGTTTGACTATTGATGACATTTTCAAACATATCTTGATCTAAGCCATTAAACAAAATGTTCATGGCTTTCTTGTCCTTGCAGATTTCTTCTATGTCTTCAATAGTCCATTCTGCTTTTGGCTTGGGAATGGACTGTCCAACAGCAACTGTTGCAGTAGCAGCTGTGGCCACTTTGTGAGGGATGTAGCATCTTCACTTTCCAATGATGATAGTTATCTTTTTCCAGGACTGGAATCTTTATTCCAATATCCTTCCTAGCAGGAGGATTCTTCTGTGCACTCATGATGTTAGCAGAATAGATCTTTAAACTCTTTGTATGTTAAGAGCTTGCTCTGATACCAATTGTTATTTCCAGTAGACTAACAATGAGATTTACAGAAGGGGGGTTGAATGTAAATCTCAAAACTTTTTCAAGTTTTGAGCAGTTTCTAAGGCTAAGTGTTTTAATGAGCAAATGTGTGTGAATTGCTTGAAGCTAATGCAGACAGATATATATTCAAACACAAATGTAAAGAACACAGATAACTTAAAAACTTTTCTGGTGGATTTGTTGTTCCACCAGAGATGTGTTATTTCATAAAATCTGTGATTCAAAGAATTAAATCACAGCTGCTTCCTAGTACAAACTAGATGATTTTCTCTCTGGATTTTTCTAAATAGCTCTTGAAAATTCACATCTAATTACTAGCTGCTACTTGGTTTATATATCACCAAGTTTATAAGTGAAGACAAAACTGTAAAATACAATTGAAAGGCTCTTCACATGTTTCTTCTTCATTTCTCTATCCAATGCAATTTAGGTTTAGCTGTTAATCTTTGAATACTCCCTTGTTTATACCATAATGGAAATGCTATATTTTCTTGATTCCTCCTAGAGGCTGCCACATTCCAGTTTGTCTCTGTCAACCCATGTGCCTCTGTCAGCTTATGAATTGTCACTATCAACTGCTATTGAACTAAGCATCCGTTAAAGCTTTCATCCGTTGATGCCTTATCTGTTGAGGCTTTATCCGTTGATGCTTTATCCGTTGACGCATTAGCAGTTGAAGTCTTATCCGTTGAAGCACTTATCCGTTGATGGATATTATCCGTTGAAGCTTTAGAGACATCCGTTAAAGCTTTGTTTCTTATCCGTTGAAGGTCTTCAATATCAGTTGATACTTCTTCACTTATACAAAATTACAAGGCATGAAATATTTACAATTAGCCCTCCTATTTGCATATCCACTAGTAGTCAACATGACTGATAATTTCCTACAACATCTAAGAATTACAACTTGAATCCAGAGAATGAAATGTGCTACAATACTAAAATTATTTCTAAGTAAAGCTACTCCTTCAACGGATAGCCAAGATGGTCTTATCCATTGAGGCTACAAACACTAAATTTCTACTTAAGTGTTTTGTTTAACTTATCATCAAACTAATACACATATTCCTAACAATGGGTATTCAGGAATAAGTTAGATGAAGATGGCATTTTTACGAGAAACAAGTCCATAATGGTAGCTAAAGGTTACTCTCAATAAGAGGGCATAGATTATGATGAAACCTATGCACCAGTGGCTGGACTTGAGGCAATCAGGATGTTTCTGGCATTCGCAGCACATTCAGAATTCAAAGTTTATCAAATGGATGTGAAGAGTGCATTCATGAACGGAAAGCTAGAAAAAGAAGTGTATGTAGAACAACCTCCAGGTTTTGAAGATCCAAATCTGGCTGATTTTGTATTCTTCTTATTCAAAGCTCTCTATGGTCTTAAACAAGCACCAAGGACATAGTATGACACTATCTCTGAGTTTTTTACTTGAAAATGGTTTTACTAGAAGTGTCATAAATAAAACTCTGTTTCATAAAATGCATAAATCTGATATGATATTATTTCAAGTATATGTTGATGATATTATATTTGGTTCTACTAATGATGATCTTTGCAAGAGATTTTGTAAGCTAATGCAGAGTAAGTACGAAATGAGCATGATGGGAGAGTTGAACTACTTTCTTGGATTACAAGTGAGTCAAAGGAAAGATGGTATATTCATTTGTTAATCCAAGTATATCAGAGAACTTCTCAAGAAGTATAATCTGGATGATTCAACTCCAGCAAAGACTCCCATGCCAACAGCCTCCAAGCTTGATCAGGACAAAACTGGTAAGAAAGTTGACATCACAAGCTACAGAGGTATGATAGGTTCATTACTTTATCTCACAGCACGTAGACTATATATTATGTTTGCAACATGCTTATGTGCTAGATTTTAAGTTGAACCAAAAGAGTCTCATCTTATAGCTGTTAAAAGAATATTTAGGTATCTTAAGGGAACTCCAAATCTTGGTATTTGGTACCCTAAAGGTACAGGTTTTGACCTGGTTGGCTATACAGATTTAGATTTTGCAGGTTGTAAGATTGACTGGAAAAGTACATCAGGAAGCTGTCAGTTTATTGGAAAAAGATTGGTATCCTGGCATAGTAAGAAGCAGCACTCAGTATCCACATCAACTGCTGAAGCTGAATACATAGCTGTTGGGAGCTGTTGTGCTCAAATCTTGTGGATGAGGAACCAACTCCGGGATTATGGTCTGTTGGTATCGAAGATTCCAATATTCGGTGACAATACAAGTGCAATAGCAATCTCAAACAACCCAGTTCAGCACTCGAAAATAAAGCACATTGACATCAGGTATCACTTTATCAGAGAGCATGTCACAAATGGCACTGTGGAGTTATATTTTGTACCCACGGAGGATCAAATTGCAGACATCTTCACAAAACCGCTTGATGAAAACACTTTCTCTAAGTTGGTTAGTGAGCTTGGGATGTTAAATCTTTCTAATTAATATTAGAAGTTAGAAACTGCAATTTGTCTTGGTTGAATTCACTTGTTATTTAATTTCAATATTTCCAGGACATCTGAATTTACATGTCATTAATTATTTCTCGTAACTTAATCATTTATGTGCTTGCATCCAATAATATATATATATAGTCTAGCACATTCATATTGATAAAGCCATGAAATTTAATTTCAGTGGACTTTAAATAATTAATATTTAAAGGGGTTCATTGAAATCAATATTAAAAATTGAAGCATAATTATTTTTCACAAAAATATAGTATTATCAATGTAATGATAATAATTGTATAAATAGTGAAAAATAATTGTGATTTATTTTATTTTTTTCAATCTTTTTAATGTACAAATATTTAAAAGATCTTAAAAATAAAATAACAGCAGCACAGAGGGTGTTGATCGCCACACAGAGGTTCTAGACTTAGAAAATTCTAAGTCACTCTCCTGTGGTCGCCACAGAGAGTTTTGACTTAGAAAATTCTAAGTCACTCTATTGTGGTAGTCACAGAGAGCATGGACTTAGAAAATTTCTAAGTACCTCTCATGTGGTCGCCGCAGAGAGTCACAGAGTATTCTAAGTCCCTCATGTGGCCGCCAGAGAGAGCATACTCTGCTCCCTGGTCCCTGGTCGCCACAGGAGCACACTGGAGCCCCTAGTCGCCACACAACACTTACACTCTTGTGATTTCTTACACTGTGAACATATATATACACACAAGTCGCTATTTCTTAGATTGTATACATACAGTTCAAGTCGCAAGTGAAGAAGAAAATTTCATATTATTCAAATCCTTAACAAAACTCTGCCAAAATTTGTATTTTTTAAAGATTTTGAAAGCCCAGATCACAAGCATTAATTTGATACCAACGTCAACAAATTCCACCGGATATTTGTGGAGATCGAATTATTCTAGCTTTTCATTTAAGGCTTTGTTTGGCTAAAAGTGTTAATTGGATTGATTTTACTTTAATTTCTTCTTAAGGCCTCGTTTGGTTAATTCTTTTAAAAAGTGTTTTAAAAATTTGGTCAATATGCTCTATTTCATAATTCGAAGGGCACAAATTTATTTGTTTTAAATCCAAATGTATTCTCATTTTTTAATTAAATGGCGAATAATGTAATATTTGGGATATATAGTGTAATTATTTTGGTTAATAAATAAATATTATGCATGTTCAGTATGTATTCTGTGAATTATTTGTTAAGTGGTATATGTGTTTGGGTGATTAAAAATAATATAAATTGAGTATTTTAATTTTTATATGTCCAAAATAAAATATAGATAATTTTCATATCTTTATATTTATTTTTATGTTAATTTATGATTTTATAGAAAATTTATGGATTTAATAAATTTTTTTTCCGAGTATTTTTAAATCATTTTATATAATCGGGAACCAGCCGACTTCACCCGTTTTTTACATTTTTATAACCCGAAACTCTTCCGGGAACTCCTTCCTAACCTAATTACAATATTTCGAGCATTTTCCATATTTTAACTTTTTCAATCTGACGTACGGTTTGTCCTGTGTGGGTCCCGGCATAATATTTTTGACACAAAATTTATTTCGGTAAATCAATAAAACTCGTATTTTCAATAAAAGGGATCTTTTTATTAAACTATTATAATTATCACCTCGTAATATGTGTAACCAGGCGTCGAGACCAAGACCACAGTACAAATTGTACATATTTGGATAATTATCCCGAAACCGGTACCGTTTTGGATCTATTTTTATAAATAAACGTACTATTTTATATCCGGTATGATCCAACGGGGGGTACCAATATTCCGTAAATATAAATAGCCCTTACCGTATTTTATTTTCTACAGAAAATCATTTGTAGCCAGTAATTAAATAATTTTACAGAGAAAAACCCTAATTTCTTATAACCCTATGAGAATCAAACTATAATTTCGAGGTGTTATTGAAATCTGCTCGGGAAACTCTAGAAGGATTTAAGGAGTACTATCAGATTCTTCAAATTTCAGAACTGCATAAATCAAGATTTATTTTCTATATTTTTATTTTTTTCGAATTATTTTGATTAAAATTATGAATTTTTGTTCGGATGATTGTTTGGATGATTTGATGATTGCATTTTGTAGAGCTTTTCTTCCTGATGATTTTGATATATTATATGACTGATTGGGAGTTCAATAACATGTTCAAAATTGGGTTTAGTTTTCGAATTTAAAAATTAGGGTTTATAACCCGTATGAATGTTTTTAATTGAAATTTGGCCCTTTTTGTTCTAGGGGTTATTAGATGTTTTTATTGATTGTCTCGTGTTCCTTATTGAATTTGCAATCGATTCATGTATATTACAACATTTGACGATTCCTGGTTTGCTCGAATCGAAGGAAATAAAGTTCGCCGGAACCGACGAACTTCTCGGCCAATTTCCGGCCAACTCCTGGGTTATTAGAATGATTTGATTGTTGGGATGTGTTCCTGGTGATTTAGAGAAGTGATCTGGAGCTTGTGGAGGTATGAGGATCCCGGGAACGCCGTCTCCGGCAAGACAAGGTGTTTTCCGGCGACAGGGTTATAAAATTGCACTATAGTCCCTGTACTTTTGAAAACGATGAAGTTTGGTCCCTGAACTTTCCAGAATTTGCAAAAATAAGATAGTTGTTTATAAATTATTTAAAAATCATATTTTCCATTTATTTTAATTACAGAAATTTGTTTTTAATATATAAAAATTCTAAAAATTATTATTTTAATTCCAAAAAATATTTTTAATTCAAAAATAAATCTGAATTAATCAGTTAATTAATTTTAGTTAATAATTAATAGTTAATTGGTTAATTAATTCAAAAATTAATTGTTTACTTGATTTAATTAATTATTAATTGATTTTAATTAATTATTTAATTAGATTTAATTATTTATTTTTGATTTAAAAATTCTAAAAAGTAGTTTCGAGCTTTAAAATATTATCCTAAATTGTTTTCAAGGCTCGATAATTATTATAAAATTATTTTGAAGCCAGAATCGGCCAACCGAACCCTGTTTATTGTTTCAAAAATGGTTCAACGGCCCGTTTAAATTCCGAAAAATGTTTAAAAATCCATTTTAAGTATCTGAAAAATCCTTTTAACATCAAACCTTCTTTGAAAAGTATTTTCAATCAAACATCTTACATGTTATGTGTTATATGTGCATTGACTAACGTGTTAAATGCATATATGTACGTTATATGACTGTTTTGATCGTATCTACAAATCGGATTTGGGTAAAACGAAGGGTAGATAGAAGCTTATATCGAATAGAATCATATGAGTTGAGTATTGATAGATACTTATGCTATATGAGGAGAAGAGGCAAGGCGTAGGAAAGGGAAGCAAGTAGTCGAGGAGTAAGAGGTTGTGACTGAAAGCTAGTAGAGTGTAGCAAGCTAATACAAGGCAAGTGTTCTGAACTTTCTCGAGATATACTATGAATAGTTGACAGTTCTGTTGTATATTGCAAGTGCTTTGAAGCACTGAACCCTAAACCTTGATTCCAGTTATTGATCTTTGAGCCGTAAACCTTATTCTTTCTGAACCATTGATTATTGAATACCCGAATACGAACCACAGATATACGATACTACTCCACATATACATACAAACTAAATACTGAACACTGAACTAGGATTACTTACATACTCAAACCATTGTACCTTATACATTAAAAGATCAAATCCTTGTAACTCTGAAACTTTGATTCTTTTCTTATCCAATTCTTTCACCACCTGATAGCCATTCTTTGTAAATGCCATATTGTTTCCTTGTCAAGATTGAAACCATCTCATGATTGGAAATCCAATGTTGTTTATAAATCTGGTTATTGCTTTATATTATTTATCCTGTTATTGTGATAGAATTGGATTTTTTTATAAAATTGTTGACCAGATTCGTGGTCAGACCAGATTAGTGGTCAAGTTAGGCCAATGTGTGCCTTGGATCCAGTAATTTGAGCAGAGATGTGTGCCTTGTTCACTTGATACCTTAACTCATTTCACTTGATCATTATTTATTCTCAGTATTGTCTATGTGACTTGCTGAGCTAGTTAGCTCATTTATGCGATTTTGTTTATACTCTTTTCCAGTTAAGAAGGAACTGGTTGATAGCGAGGATCCCTAATCCAGTACGAGAGCTAGGATTCCAGGTTGATCGGAATAAGCCAGCTAACGGCTTTTGGCATAGTTTAAGTTTTTGTAGTTTGTAATAATGTTTAATATTCAGTTATAAGTTTAAATAGTTGGGATTTGGGCATTGTAATATAAGTATGTGTGTGTGGCTTGTGTGCATACCTGTTGCGATATGTGGTAGTTGGTAAGCAGGGTCACTGCATATTATTATTATCTTTATTATTGTTACAAGCAGGTTATAAATAAGGTGTGTGTGTGTGTGGACCCCCAAACTTCTGACCCGGGTCTGGAGGGCGCCACAGGTTTGGTATCAGAGCTACAGGTTATAAGTCACTGACACATGCCTAGATTGACGGGAATGGGTAGAGGGTTAGGATTAGAAGTAAGGAAGTAGAAAGATAGAACGTTGAGAGGTTGAGTGCAATGGTATAACAGGTATTAGTATAATTCGCGCTATGTGTAACACCCCCAGATCCGGGGTCGGGGATCCGGGTCGTCACGGTCTTTCTTTCCACTATATCACTTCACTTAATTAATAATAATAACCTTATGCTGTGACCCCACACTAACACACACCACAACCCGTTATAGTCTCAGAGATGAAATTTAAATAAGTACAAGTCTTTGAATCCACAATTTAAAAGTTATTACAACCCAAAATGATTTCTTGATAAATTTACAGTTAATTGCCATTATCTGCCACAAGTTATAATTATACATAATTGATTCTCAAAAGTAGATGGTCTGATCTACAATAGATCTACCTCTGCAGCTATAGCAGCTACAACATCAACGGGAAGACGCGGGACGCTTCCCATGCGCTTGCGCTGGGTCTGCTGGAGTCTGGCCATCTTTCCTAACTGTTGTTGTGTGATGAAGAAATAAAGCAAGGGTGAGCAGCAAGCCCACCAAAATAATATGTATAATGATTTACAATATATGAGCCTTCTCATAGTACTCATGAAAGTCTTGGTCAAAAGAAATGAACCAAGTTTGATATCTTAATGCGATGAAGTCGCAAAATATTCAGTATATATACATATATACTTTTTAAAATCTTGGAAGTCCTCTTCCATGCATAATATACACAGAGTTCCAGTGTATAACTGTATAAAAATATCGTTGCAAGGTGATCTCATATATCTAACCTTGTCTCAACGTTTTTCTGAAAATCTTTGTCATGCATAAGATAATCATTAACTAGATATAAGTTTAAAAGATGAAGTTACAAGATACCCCAAAATACTTATATCTTTCCCAAATACTACTTGAACTACCCCCGTTCAAGTTATAATCAGTTTCAAAGGTTCATCACATAGATGAGACTACAAGACAAGATTTGAATAGATTCAATCTTTGAATATCATTATAAATAATAAAGTTACGAGATACTTCATTAAGTCCCGATATATAAATATATTCATATATATCTCCCATACATTTCCTGAAAACCTCTGTCATGTAAAGTATGAACAGAGTTGTAATATCCAATGAATTTGGAAGGAAAAGAATTTTGGCATAAACCAGATATCTTGCTGATCAGGCAAAGATACCAATAAGTAACCTTTTCTACTGTAGATGGATGAATTCCTCACCGGTCATCACCCTGGCCGTATTAGGACCTCGCGCTAGACCGTTACCCGGCCACTCACGCGTTGATGGACTGCCACCCAGCCACTTACACATTCATAGACCGTACCCCGGCCTGTCGCTTATGCCGACTCAATCAGATGGACTTACTTCCCGAACATTGGGCAAGTAATCAAATTGTTTTCTCAAAACAGCAACCATGTTGCGAATATAAAATACACCACAGAGCCGGATCCCCAAGATTTTGAGCGAATATTCAAGTCTCCTTCGAAAGGAAGATCTTAAATCGGAAAACGAGTTTTGGGATCCGCTCTAACTTTTAAAATCATTTTGAAGACTCGAAAACATTTTTAAGAATGTTTGGAGTAAAGCTGATTTAATGAAATAAATCAGTCCCGATATATTAGAAAATATCTGAATATTATTATTTAAATAATATTCCCATAAAGAATAATCTTTATAAAAATAATTGAAGTAGAAGTTTTAAAACTTATACTTGAAACGGGTATTAAATAACCAAAGATACACTTATATGAAAGTATTATCTTTATTTGAATAATCGAAAATAAGTTTTATTATTAACACCTTATTCTTTAATAAAATAAAGAATATATTTCAGTAATAAGCGGAGTCATAATACCTCGAATGAATATTATAAATAATATTCATTAAATAAAATAAAGGAGTCATACATCCTCAAATGAATATTCAAATAATATTCAATTAATAAAATAAAAGGAGTCATAAGCCCTCGAATGAATATTCAAGATAATATTCATTAATAAAATAAAGTTATCGAATAAACCTTATTCGATTAATAGTTTTGAAAACTATAACCATATATATATATAAATATATATATATAAAATCTACTCGGGATCCTCGACTCCCGGTTTTAGAAAATGTTTTCACCTTTGGGTCCCTATACTAAGGGTATATGCAAATTACTGCTATTCTCTAGCATAGGTATTATCAACTAAATCAACAGATATATATGAAAAGAATACGAAATAGGCATGCATATATACCATATCACATGCTACAATATATCGCAAGAATTTGCTAATAACAAATATGCATTTATCGCAAGATCATGCATATACACATATACATCACAACAACAGTTATAACGGGTAGAAAACTTGCCTGAGCGACTGGGGGTTACGAATGGCTCGGGACGAGTCTGGTAACCTATAAACAACAAGTAAGTTGGAATTAAACCAAAGTTACTTGTAAATCTATACTGTAACTAACTTAGACTCTAACGCTTGTTTTGCGCTTACTGATTCTCTTAAGTCACTCGAGTACCCTCGGCTCCACCATTTTTAATAATTTAACCTTTACGAGTTTTAAGGCGATTCCTTCGCGAGTGTCTTACCAACTGCCTAACACACTTACCATAAATGTTTCATACATTAATTAACCCTTTTTGGTCTTTAACCTATGTTTCAAAGTAAGGCGAGGGGAAAAGTTTCGTTCGCGAAACGCCGTTACTTGAAACGGTCGTTTCTCCTAAACCGTGCATCGGAATCGAACGAACTACATATCAAAACGAAGCTCGTCACATGAGCTATCTAAACATGGCAGTGGTCATAATCTAGCAGGGGGTTCTCGGGTCCTAATGTTATGCACAAAAACAGTCTACAGAAAATTGGACGTTACGACGGCTATGTTTACGCGATTTCCCAAATTTAAACCAATTCAAACAACCACAATTTCAACTCCAATTCACAACCCAATCAAACCTCCATCTAAACTACATTACAACAGCCCCCAATCAACTCAATATTACCAATTTATTCATCTAAACCAAGTCAAAAAAAGTGACCAAGAACTTCAAATCTAACAAACATCACTCCTAACTCCAAAATCAACAAAACCACTTACTAAACAAAACTCTATTATGAGTACACACTCATTACACTAACCCATCATCTAACATTATGAAATCCAAACCAACAAAACTTAATACTAAGGGTTTGAGAAGTTATACCTTCCTTGGAGAGTGGAGAATCAAGAGAATGGCTTGGAATCACCCTTAAAGTCCTTATCCAAGCTTAATCTAAACAAAACTTCAAGAACAAAAATTTTATTTCTTGAAAAACACTATTCACCATCTTCTTCCATGATTTATAGAAAAAGATTGGCTTGGAATTAGAAGCTTAAACTTATAGGAAGTATGTAACTATCCATGGGGAAGCTTAGATAATTACCTTGCTAAATAGTAAGTGGTGGAGCTTGGATCTTCATTTTTTAAGGAATGGGCCGAGAGCATGAAGAAGAAAAAGAGATATTTTTGTGTTTTGCCTTGTTATGCTTTTGGTTGGTTGGTTTTTGTTGTTTGATTTAGTCAATTACCTTGTTGCCTTTGAATTTGTGTGGTTCTCATTCAACCACACCTCCTTCCTTCCCATGTCATGCCTACATCACTTTGTGATGTCATCACCCCTCCTTTGTCCTCTTTCTATTGGTTGGATGACATCATCCCCACTAATACCTTTGATTAGCTTTTAATTGTTTGCCTAATGACCGCTGATCTGTTATACGGTTCGCTTAACTTTTGTTTTCGTTTATCGTTTGAGGGATCATACCCGGGATCTTATTACTTAGGTTCCCTTAACCTTTCTCAATATTTTGTATTCCTTTTATGATCCTCTCTTATAATCCTTTAATTTAAATCCTTTTTATCATGTTACCTTATACTCAATTCTTTCCGTATCTATTGGATTTCCGGGAAAATCAAAGTGTTCGTAATTGGATTCTGACGATCTTTACATACACTTATATACCACATAAAGTACTAATAAAATCTCAGAATATCCATATCAGAACCCCTACATAGTGTGGCATGAAAAGTTTTCTCATTCAGCAAAAACGCTATTTATAAGGGTTTCAAAAATTTCCAAAAATTGGGGTTATTACAGTCTCCCCTCCTTAAAAGGATTCCGTCCTGGAATCAAATAGAAAACAAATGGGGATACTTTCTTAGCATTACACTTTCTAACTCTCGAGTAAATTTTCCCATATTGTGGTCCTGCCACCAAACTCTGCCTAGTTTGATAATCCTTCCCCTAAGCACTTGTTCCTTTTCACTCTATAACCCATCCTGGTTGCTCCATATAGGTTACGTCGGGTTGCATGTCTATGCGCTCATATGCCCCTATTTGTCTGGCATCCGGATTACACTTCCTTAACATTAATACGTGGAACACGTTATGAACTTGCTACAGGTTCGGGGGTAGGGCTAGCTCATATGCTAACTTCCCAAACGTCTTAATATATCTGAGGGTCCAACAAATTGTAGACTTAGCTTTCCTTTCTTTCGGAACCTCATCAATCCTTTCCAAGGGATACCTATAACATTACTAGGTCCCCTATTTCGTACTCTTTATCCTTTCATGTCAAATCAACATACTTATCATGTCCATCTTGGGCTACTACCAGCCGTCCTCTGATTAGATCTATCATATCCTTGGTCCTTTAGACCACTGCTGGTCCGAGCATCTTGCGCTCTACAACTTCATCCTAACATAAGGGAGATCGATATTGTCTTCCCTCAAGGATCTCATAAGGCGATATCTCAATACTGACATATGATCTATTGTCGTAAGAAAACTCAATCCGTGTTAAGTTATCATTCCAATTTCTTTCAAGTCTATTGCACAGACTCTCATTATAGCTTTTAGCATTAGAGCTTTTGCTTCTCAATACCCATTCTTTTCCAGTTCGTAATCGCTACTACCTTCCGTTCCTAATATTATACTGGTTATACTTTTGCTCGTTAGCGTTCTATAACCTTTTAATAACCACGTCAACCTTAGTATCACGAATGTGTTCCCATTCCGCATACTACCACCACTTTATTACTCCTTTTTCAGTTGTTTCTATTTTCCAAAATTTGATCAATCAAATAGAAGTAAAGGAATTTGTTGAGAGATCACTATGATCATGAACACTCGTTATATCGCTTAGTTAGTACAGAAGGTGGCCAACCTTTAGTACTTGACAAGCAATTAAACAATAGCTGGTATCCTACTAGGCTTCTATCACACAGATAGATAGTCATTCGGCAATACCTCCCCTTTCTGGAAGGGTTGTTCTTCTCAGCTTACATGAAATGAAAAGAAGAGAAAAGAACGAATTGAAGAGAATTGTATATATGAAAAAAAATATATATATATACTGCCACAAAATATCTGGCTTGGAACCTACCTCTGAACTATAGAGGTTTGTCATAGGAGAATAAATCATATACGTATATAAATCAACATTAAGCATTATAGCCTCGTATTTCCCATGCCTAAATATTTTCGCTATCCCGTCCATCATTCTATGGACCCACACTCTTCCTCGAGCTTATACCTAATCACCTTTGAAACTCCCTCGACATCGAAAATCGAATCTGGGATCTCATTCTATACATCATCGTTACTAGAATTCTATGCTTGCACCGCAACCTTCCTCATATAATAATACGACTCTCTATTGATAAGAAAGAATAATTATTCACTAGGTAGATACTCTACTTAATTAGTCTATCAATGATAACTTATACACTACCACGACCCGATTAGTGGTACTCAATCTCAACACCCATTCCAATACAACTCTCATGGTTGTAATCAGCTCACTACTCGCAGAATCATTGCTGCCTTACTATGGTCCACCACTGACCCACTGTAGTCATTCATTTTCCCTGAAGTCTTAATAGCTAACCATACAGAGTCCATACATCTCGTATCAAATCCTTCTAAGGAGGTAACATAATCACCATTCCTGATTCATGAAGAACACTCCTGATCCTGACATACATACATGACATGAAGCAGATAAAAGTGCAGAAGAGTTTCAATCAAAGCAACGATAGCAGGTTAATACCATTCTTAATCATATGCCTTCAATAGAAGACTTAACTCGAAGGTTCATCTAGTCCTTTTTGAAACATGGTCCTGGCTTATCTCAAGATAGGACCTTCTAAGATAGATAGCCCGTTCATGGAGATTACACAAATTAAACCTTTACCAACTACTATTACGGTTGGGTATTGCACAGTCATCAGAAGGAATGTCAATCTTCCAAACCATAATTCAACCTTCACATTTTTTAACCATCATCACTGTATTCTTTTGGCACACGCGCCTATAATTATCCACTTACCTTTAAAGTGTCGGCCACCTCTTTGGCCTTTCCTGATAGTACAATTTCCTTATAGTCAATGTCATATTAACCACCTCCAAATAATTTTCTACCTCATTTCAATCACAGCTTATGTGAAGATGTTTTCCTTAAAATCTGATGAGTAAAAAAAAAATCACCATTTTTCCATAAGTTATTGCCTCAGTCTTTAGAGGTTAATCACTGTCATGACTGACTCTCAATTATACTTAGAGCATCTTCTATCTTAAGTCCTAATTGCCCTGAACAATTTCGACCATTACTGGTTCGATCCATACCTTCTCGTGGTTTAACACGTGCCTCACTTGGCATCAATATAATTACGTCATATTTCCTTTATCAACATTTCTATTCTTGAAAATTTTGAATATTACCTTTCTCCTTGTAAAACCTCTAGGGTTATCCTTGAATCATTCCTCCTGTATTCCTTAGATACAGGGCATATCAAAATACCATTTACTACTACTAGAACCATTGTCTATATACTTCTGAAAAATTCTCCACTGATTCTTAAAGGTTGTTGTTACCTTAACCCTTTCCAATTCATCCTGTCAAAACTCATACTGTCCCTATTAAGGGTGAAATGCCAACCTTTATCCATTCCCCTAGAATTCATTTTAAGTTACCGATGTTCTATTCTTAATTCCACCTTTAAAAAGGTACATGCATCCTTCCATGGATAAATCAAGTCATATATCCTTGATAGATTATCTTATTCATCATTCCCACCTCGATAGTCTATACCTAACTTCATAATAGCATCCTTATTCAAATTGAGGTCAATCCATATGGCCTCCAAAAGATAACAATGGTCATCCGCTTTTCTTTCCTGATTTGGTAATGATAACATGGATGTTCTGGAAGATATTGGTCATGTTCAACATGAACCTCTTCTTAATAATTCCTTATTTACTTTTGTTGTTTATCTCAACAGTCATCTCAATGTTGGGATATCTCTCATACCTGGCGTCTCCCTTTCTGGGTATCGAGCCACCGGTCTTACATTTCACATTATTGAAGGTCACTTCCTTCATCCAATTTTTCCTGATTTCTTACTTTCTTGTCTCCTCAGTCTATCCGTGTCTCAATATTTATCCTTCGAACTATCTCAAGGTTTCCTCGAATCCTCCCAACTTAAAGGGGGTACAATATATGTATCTCTTATGCCTTCAACCATCAATTTTAACTCATGGTGGATCATCATCATCCTGACGATTACATACTTTTCTATTTCTATTGCTATGAGTCTTTAGGGTTTCCTCATACCCAACTCCCTTATCATTCCTCAAACTCTATTGCCTTTATATTCCTTTCCACTTCAGTTTCTTTTTATTTTCCTTTCTCTTATCATTATTTCATGAACCAACACAACTTAAGCATTGATTTCAAACATCCCGTCATTCTGGATTCGTGTCCTCAGAACGAATCTTGATAACTTTTACAACTTAGATTCACAATTCATCATACTCGTCTGCCTTTGTTCTGGCTCTAAAGCTTTTACACTATCTTCATAACTTTGGGAAGTACTTTCCTGAAAACAATTAACTGAACTTTAATCAGTTTATTATAATCTCTTGCTCCGTGCCTTCCTTGGCCTTTCACCGGTGGGTGGCCTCTCTCTTAGGAGGGTAAGTGACAAAAACAGTCCTTTGTGGTTCGTCAATCATTTAGAATCTCAAATAATTCCTCTATTTCCTTTAGCCAGGCTCTTGCCTCGACTGGGTCAGCTTGTTCCTTAGAACTCAGAGAGCTTAGCGACTTAAAGGTCCTGAAAGAATTTCTCACCGCACTGTCTCCTCAGGGTGGTGGTTGGGGATAATAGTCTAAGTTCTTTTTAGACAGGTCCATGAATTGCCGTATAGGAGTACCGTCTCGGGTCTCCTTTCCTTACTCGACTTTCTGTTTCCTTAGTATGAAATGTTTCATCCTACTCCCCATAACTGGGGTCATCTTTTAATTTAAAATCCTCATTTTCCACTCCATTATGTCATGGGTTCCTTCTATCTTGATGGCGACCTCCCTGACTATCACGTTCAGGGTTTGCTCTAAATCTTATTCCTCAAACTATGGCTCTCCTCTAAGTTCTCATCCTTACGCTCTTGAACTTTCGGAACCCAAATTCTATAGGAATACCTCATTATTCCCTTATCATCTTTCTCGATATTAATCTTTTATCTAATTGTTGGCTCTCTGCCTTCATTCATAACTTTTTCTGGCACAATATGATCTTTTCCAATAATTCGGGCTGTATTGCAATCTCAAACAGCTTTTCGGTACCGGCTCCGGTTACCTTCACTTCTATTTCCATTTTCTCAAAATCTTTTATAAACTCTCCAAAAGACATTATCATCTTGAGTCTCTCCTTTTTACTAAGGGCATCAGCCACCATATTGGCTTTCCCCGAATGATAAAGAATCTCCCAATCATTATTCTTGATTAGCTCTAACTGCCTCCTCTGGCATACGTTGAGCTCTTTCTACGTGAAAATGTACTAGAGCACTTATGGCTTAGGTAATTCTCGCACTTCTCTCCATACAAGTAGTGCCTCCAATCCTTAGGGTAAAACTATTGCCACGAGCCTAAGCTCATGAGCGGGGATATCGAATTTCATATTACCTTAATTATCTTGACATGTACGCGATTACCTTACCGTGCTGCATAAGCACGCACCCTAAGCCCTTATGCGAAGCATCACTATACTTCACAAAATCTCTTTTTCCATCCGGCAATGCCAGCATAAGGGCCATCACCAACCTCTGCTTCAGTTCTTGAAAGCTGTTCTCGCATTTCTCTGTCCATTCGAACTTCTCAGTCTTACGAGTAAGCCGCGTTAAAGGGGCTACTATCTTTACAACTTGAACGAACCTCCGGTAGTGACCGGCCAATCCTACCTCTGGTAGTCGACCAAACCATGGTCATCAATTCATCAGTGGTCCTTTATCCAATCCTGTCAGGATCCTCCATGGGATCCTCCTCAACAACTATCCCTTCTAGGACAACATCCTCAACCGCTAAATTCTCAATATCAACATCATCCGGTCCTGCATTAGGACACTCTATCGGATCCACAATCTGATCTCCAATTAGTAATAAAATATCATCGCGATGTTGCTTCTCAACCTCAGGGTTCGGAGTCCCGCTACCATATACGATAACGAACTACGCTCCTATCACGATATTTATAAGGGTTCCCATAAGGGTTTTAACTGTCAGTACTACGTTAGGTAGCCCGACTATGAACTTGGCAAGAGTTCTTATTATCTTAGTGAACTTATTATCTTAACGTCCCATCATCTCTGAGGTTTATAACGCTTAGCTCTGATACCATTTCTGTAACACCCCCAGATCCGGGGTCGGGGATCCGGGTCATCACGGTCTTTCTTTCCACAATATCACTTCACTTAATTAATAATAATAACCTTATGATGTGACCCCACACTAACACACACCACAACCCGTTATAGTCTCAGAGATGAAATTTAAATAAGTACAAGTCTTTGAATCCACAATTTAAAAGTTATTACAACCCAAAATGATTTCTTGATAAATTTACAGTTAATTGCCATTATCTGCCACAAGTTATAATTATACATAATTGATTCTCAAAAGTAGATGGTCTGATCTACAATAGATCTACCTCTGCAGCTATAGCAGCTATAACATCAACGGGAAGACGCGGGACGCTTCCCATGCGCTTGCGCTGGGTCTGCTGGAGTCTGGCCATCTTTCCTAACTGTTGTTGTGTGATGAAGAAATAAAGCAAGGGTGAGCAGCAAGCCCACCAAAATAATATGTATAATGATTTACAATATATGAGCCTTCTCATAGTACTCATGAAAGTCTTGGTCAAAAGAAATGAACCAAGTTTGATATCTTAATGCGATGAAGTCGCAAAATATTCAGTATATATACATATATACTTTTTAAAATCTTGGAAGTCCTCTTCCATGCATAATATACACAGAGTTCCAGTGTATAACTGTATAAAAATATCGTTGCAAGGTGATCTCATATATCTAACCTTGTCTCAACGTTTTTCTGAAAATCTTTGTCATGCATAAGATAATCATTAACTAGATATAAGTTTAAAAGATGAAGTTACAAGATACCCCAAAATACTTATATCTTTCCCAAATACTACTTGAACTACCCCCGTTCAAGTTATAATCAGTTTCAAAGGTTCATCACATAGATGAGACTACAAGACAAGATTTGAATAGATTCAATCTTTGAATATCATTATAAATAATAAAGTTACGAGATACTTCATTAAGTCCCGATATATAAATATATTCATATATATCTCCCATACATTTCCTGAAAACCTCTGTCATGTAAAGTATGAACAGAGTTGTAATATCCAATGAATTTGGAAGGAAAAGAATTTTGGCATAAACCAGATATCTTGCTGATCAGGCAAAGATACCAATAAGTAACCTTTTCTACTGTAGATGGATGAATTCCTCACCGGTCATCACCCTGGCCGCATTAGGACCTCGCGCTAGACCGTTACCCGGCCACTCACGCGTTGATGGACTGCCACCCAGCCACTTACACATTCATAGACCATACCCCGGCCTGTCGCTTATGCCGACTCAATCAGATGGACTTACTTCCCGAACATTGGGCAAGTAATCAAATTGTTTTCTCAAAACAGCAACCATGTTGCGAATATAAAATACACCACAGAGCCGGATCCCCAAGATTTTGAGCGAATATTCAAGTCTCCTTCGAAAGGAAGATCTTAAATCGGAAAACGAGTTTTGAGATCCGCTCTAACTTTTAAAATCATTTTGAAGACTCGAAAACATTTTTAAGAATGTTTGGAGTAAAGCTGATTTAATGAAATAAATCAGTCCCGATATATTAGAAAATATCTGAATATTATTATTTAAATAATATTCCCATAAAGAATAATCTTTATAAAAATAATTGAAGTAGAAGTTTTAAAACTTATACTTGAAACAGGTATTAAATAACCAAAGATACACTTATATGAAAGTATTATCTTTATTTGAATAATCGAAAATAAGTTTTATTATTAACACCTTATTCTTTAATAAAATAAAGAATATATTTCAGTAATAAGCGGAGTCATAATACCTCGAATGAATATTATAAATAATATTCATTAAATAAAATAAAGGAGTCATACATCCTCAAATGAATATTCAAATAATATTCAATTAATAAAATAAAAGGAGTCATAAGCCCTCGAATGAATATTCAAGATAATATTCATTAATAAAATAAAGTTATCGAATAAACCTTATTCGATTAATAGTTTTGAAAACTATAACCATATATATATATATAAATATATATATAAAATCTACTCGGGATCCTCGACTCCCGGTTTTAGAAAATGTTTTCACCTTTGGGTCCCTATACTAAGGGTATATGCAAATTACTGCTATTCTCTAGCATAGGTATTATCAACTGAATCAACAGATATATATGAAAAGAATACGAAACAGGCATGCATATATACCATATCACATGCTACAATATATCGCAAGAATTTGCTAATAACAAATATGCATTTATCGCAAGATCATGCATATACACATATACATCACAACAACAGTTATAACGGGTAGAAAACTTGCCTAAGCGACTGGGGGTTACGAATGGCTCGGGACGAGTCTGGTAACCTATAAACAACAAGTAAGTTGGAATTAAACCAAAGTCACTTGTAAATCTATACTTTAACTAACTTAGACTCTAACGCTTGTTTTGCGCTTACTGATTCTCTTAAGTCACTCGAGTACCCTCGGCTCCACCATTTTTAATAATTTAACCTTTACGAGTTTTAAGGCGATTCCTTCGCGAGTGTCTTACCAACTGCCTAACACACTTACCATAAATGTTTAATACATTAATTAACCCTTTTTGGTCTTTAACCTATGTTTCAAAGTAAGGCGAGGGGAAAAGTTTCGTTCGCGAAACGCCGTTACTTGAAATGGTCGTTTCTCCTAAACCGTGCATCGGAATCGAACGAACTACATATCAAAACGAAGCTCGTCACATGAGCTATCTAAACATGGCAGTGGTAATAATCTAGCAGGGGGTTTTCGGGTCCTAATGTTATGCACAAAAACAGTCTACAGAAAATCGGACGTTACGACGGCTATGTTTACGCGATTTCCCAAATTTAAACCAATTCAAACAACCACAATTTCAACTCCAATTCACAACCCAATCAAACCTCCATCTAAACTACATTACAACAGCCCCCAATCAACTCAATATTACCAATTTATTCATCTAAACCAAGTCAAAAAAAGTGACCAAGAACTTCAAATCTAACAAGCATCACTCCTAACTCCAAAATCAACAAAACCACTTACTAAACAAAGCTCTATTATGAGTACACACTCATTACACTAACCCATCATCTAACATTATGAAATCCAAACCAACAAAACTTAATACTAAGGGTTTGAGAAGTTATACCTTCCTTGGAGAGTGGAGAATCAAGAGAATGGCTTGGAATCACCCTTAAAGTCCTTATCCAAGCTTAATCTAAACAAAACTTCAAGAACACAAATTTTATTTCTTGAAAAACACTATTCACCATCTTCTTCCATGATTTATAGAAAAAGATTGGCTTGGAATTAGAAGCTTAAACTTATAGGAAGTATGTAACTATCCATGGGGAAGCTTAGATAATTACCTTGCTAAATAGTAAGTGGTGGAGCTTGGATCTTCATTTTTTAAGGAATGGGCCGAGAGCATGAAGAAGAAGAGATATTTTTGTGTTTTGCCTTGTTTTGCTTTTGGTTGGTTGGTTTTTGTTGTTTGATTTAGTCAATTACCTTGTTGCCCTTGAATTTGTGTGGTTCTCATTCAACCACACCTCCTTCCTTCCCATGTCATGCCTACATCACTTTGTGATGTCATCACCCCTCCTTTGTCCTCTTTCTATTGGTTGGATGACATCATCCCCACTAATCCCTTTGATTAGCTTTTAATTGTTTGCCTAATGACCGCTGATCTGTTATACGGTTCGCTTAACTTTTGTTTTCGTTTATCGTTTGAGGGATCATACCCGGGATCTTATTACTTAGGTTCCCTTAACCTTTCTCAATATATTGTATTCCTTTTATTATCCTCTCTTATAATCCTTTAATTTAAATCCTTTTTATCCTGTTACCTTATACTCAATTCTTTCCGTATCTATTGGATTTCCGGGAAAATCAAAGTGTTCGTAATTGGATTCTGACGATCTTTACATACACTTATATACCACATAAAGTACTAATAAAATCTCAGAATATCCATATCAGAACCCCTACATAGTGTGGCATGAAAAGTTTTCTCATTCAGCAAAAACACTATTTATAAGGGTTTCAAAAATTTCCAAAAATTGGGGTTATTACACTATGGTTCGAGATTCTTATTTTGTGATATGATTTTAGATTGCAGCAATGGACGACTCTTTCATCCCAGTACCAGCTGACCACTCTGAGCCCTCAGTTAGAGGACCATCTTCAGATCCATGTCCTGTTGCTCCGCTAGTGTTTGATATTCTACCCCCAGCTGTGTTGCAGCCCATACCACTGCAGGCCATTCCACCCCCGAGCATGAGGCCACCTATCAGAGGACCCCCACCTACTGGTTCAACGTCTACTGGTCATTTAGTTACGGGTATAACTTTTCAGTTCTCTTTATATCATGTTCCACATCATCAGTTTGAGGCTTGCCTTATGAAGCAGCGACACCTACAGGGTCAGATTCAGGAGTTATTGCATATTATATGTACCAGAGATATTGGGTGTGGAGAGAGGCGACTCAGAGAGAGGCTCCGGGTGTTTCGGAGAGCAGCTGCTTTGAGGATTGCTGAGGCTACTCATGAGGATATCACCCCTAATTTTCTTGTGCAGTGGGCTAAGTGGGTTTTAGAGGAGCTTGAGGAGATTGGAGGTCCAGACTTGCCATGAGCCAGAGAGACAGAGATACAGTGATGGAGATGCTGAGCAGTGTTGTTGTCATTTCTTATTATGTACATTAGTGTGTAGTATATATCAGTAGACTTTTGGGTTGTATTTATAGACTAGATCTGCTGACTAGTGAGTAGATTTGTTGTACCCTTTTGCTTTTACTTCTAAAGCGTTTTTACGCTTTTACTACCTAAAACTTTTGATCTATATATATCAGTACCTTTTCCTTTCCAGCATTGTCATTTATATTACTGCACCTGTTTTACTTTACTTTACTTATTGCACCAGTTATACCTCTTGTGATACCATGTACCCAAACCCCTTAACTGTTTACATTCTGTAAAGACGCATGCAATTTACTTAGTTCAACTGTTACAACTGTTTTTAAAAAGAGATATTTCTATTTTACAAAACTTTTCTTTTATGCAAAGAATTTGATTTAAAGGCTAAATAAGTTGTTTGATTCTTTACAGAAAATGCCTCCCAGAAGAAATAACCGTTCCAACACCCAAAATGAAGAAACCAACAACAACAACCAAGATAATACCAACCAGAATGCAAACCCAGGACCTATAGACCCAGTAGTAGCCCAGATTCTTCAGATCTTGGCTCAACAAATAGTTCATCTGACTCAACAGCAACAAAGACAGACCAACCGCCAGGTAACTTTCAAAACTTTTCAGGCGGTGAATCCACCGGAATTCAAGGGTTCCTTAGATCCAATTGAAGCGAATGTTTGGTTAAAGGAAATAGAGAAGTCATTTGCCTTAGTTAAGGTAAAGGAAGAATAGAAGGTGGAGTTTACAAGTTATTATTTGAAGAATGAGGCCACCTACTGGTGGGAAACTGTGAAGACATTGGAAGGTACAGATGCTATTACTTGGGAAAGGTTCAAAGAATTCTTTTTAGAAAAATATTTTCACCAGATTGTTCGGGACCGGATGGAGTTCAAGTTTTTGGAGCTAAAGCAAGAAAGTATGTCGGTAGCTGATTATGAAAGTAAGTTTGAGGAATTGTCAAGATTTGTGCCATCATATGTGGATACTGACAGGAAGAAAGCTAAGAGATTTCAGCAAGGTCTAAAGCCATGGATCAGAAGGAAGGTAACCATATTTGAATTGGATACCTATGCAGGAGTTGTACAGAAGGCCATGATTGCAGAAACAGAGAGCGAGATGTCACAAAAAGAGAGGAAAGTAAGAAAAGAAAGTTTGAAGGGAATGAAGGACAGTCACAACTAGGGAAGTTTCCAAATTTTAAGAAGGGAAAGTTTCAGTCAGGAAGGAATTTTAATTTCGAGAAGTAGAATATGGGCGACGGAGGTCAAGGCAACCGTCCAGCCAATGTGAATCAGCCAAATCCGTTGAGGCTAACTTTTCTAGATTGTCTGGTATGTGGGAAGAAGCACGGAGGAGTTTTTAATAAGTTGGGTGTGGTTTGTTTCAAGTGTAATCAGAAAGGGCATTATTCGAGGGAGTGCCGCAACCAGCCAGCAAGAGAGCAAGTGAGCAATGATCAGCCTACCCGGAATCCAACAGTTAAGGTTCCAGCCATTGGGTTTACATGTTTTAAATGTGGGAAACCAGGACATATAGCCAGGGATTGCAAGACACCAGCCCCAGTCAGTAATGCATTGAGGATTATGGGATCTACTCCAGCAGTGAATGAGAATCCAAGGGCTAGAGTTTTTGATATGTCTAAGGACGCTATTCAGGACACTTATGTCTTGGCAGGTACGCTTAATGTGAATTCTTTATGTGCCAAAGTGTTGATAGAATCGGTAGCAACTCGATCGTTTATTTCTTAAGATTTTGTTAGTAAGTTAAATTGTCCAGTTGAGTATTTAAATGAAATAATGACTGTAGAATTAGCAAATCAAGAACGTGTATCTGTTAATCAAGTTTGTGAATATTGTGAAATTGAGATTTCTGGTAATAAGTTATGTGTGGATTTGATACCATTTAAGCTAGGAGAGTTTGACGTTATCTTATAAATAGATTGGTTATCTAAGCACGATGCCCATATAGACTGTCTTAATAAGAAGGTAATTGTAAAGACGCCAGACAAAAGGATAGTAATGTTTAAGGGCCAGAAGCAAGCAAAGAAGTTCTTAATGATGATACAAGCTAAAAGGTTACTACGACAATGATGCGAGCATTTCATTGCATATGTAATTGATAGAAGTCAGGAGCCAACAAAACATGAAGATATTCCGATAGTCAATGAATTTCCAGACGTGTTTCCCGATGAGTTACCAGGACTTCCTCCAGACAGAGAAATTGAGTCTGCAATCGACTTAGCACCTGGAACGGAACCAGTATCCAAGGCCCCGTATAGAATGGCGCCCATCGAAATGAAGGAATTAGCAAAGAAATTGCAAGAGTTGTTAGATAAAGGAGTAATCAAACCCAGTGTATCCCCGTGGGGTGCACCGGTATTATTTGTCAAGAAGAAGGATGGGAGCATGAGACTGTGCATCGACTATCGAGAGCTCAACAAGCTTACAATCAAGAACAAGTATTCGTTACCTCGAATTGATGATTTGTTTGACTAGTTGAAAGGAGTCAAGTACTTCTCCAAGATTGATTTGAGATCGGGATATCACCAACTAAAGATTAAGCCAGAGGATATACCAAAGACAGCTTTCAGAACAAGGTACGGACATTATGAATTTTTAGTAATGTGTTTTGGATTAACCAATGCCCCGACAGCATTTATGGACCTGATGAACCTAATTTTCAAGGAATACTTGGACAAGTTTGTTATTGTGTTTATAGATGTTATTTTGATTTATTCAAAGACAGAAGAGAATCATGCAGAACATTTGAGGACAGCTTTGGAAATTTTGAGGAAGAAAAAGTTATATGCTAAATTCTCGAAGTGTGAGTTTTGGCTACAGGAAGTTTAGTTCTTAGGACACATAGTCAGTAATGAAGGGATCAAAGTGGACCCGGAAAAAATTGAAGCTATTACAAATTAAGAAAGGCCGAAAACACCGACAGAAGTAAGAAGTTTCTTGGGATTAGCGGGATCATATTGGCGATTTGTTCAAAATTTCTCTAGGATTACAACATCATTGACAAAGCTTACATGGAAGCATGAAAAGTTTATATGGAACTACAAATGTGAAGAAAGCTTTTAGGAATTGAAGCAAAGATTAATTACAACACATGTTTTGTCACTTCCAGATGACCAAGGGAATTTCATAATCTATAGCGATGTTTCTCATAAAGGACTAGGATGTGTTATGATGCAGCACGATAAGGTTATTGCGTATGCATCAAGGCAACTAAAACCACATGAACAAAAGTATCATACTCATGATTTGAAGTTAGCAGCCATAGTATTCTCTTTGAAGATTTGGAGACATTATTTATATGGAGAAAAATGTGATGTTTATACATATCACAAAAGTTTGAAGTACATATTCACACAAAAAGAGCTTAACATGAGACAGAGAAGATGGTTAGAGTTGATTAAGGATTACGATTGCACGATTAACTACCATCCCGGTAAAGCAAATGTTGTGGAGAACACGTTAAGTCGAAAAAAAAAGTTGAATGTGCTATCAGTACCCAAGGAGATATACAAGGAATTTCAGAAATTGGAATTGGAGATCAGAGTTTGCAAGCCTGATGAAGCAAAAATGTATAGTATGACTTTCCAGCCAGAGTTGTTAGAAAAGATAAGGAAGTGTCAAGAGGAAATAATGGATCACGACATTAATCGTTTGGTAGGTGAAGAGTTATGCATACAAAAGGACGATCAAGGTATTCTTAGGTTTTCTTCTAGAATTTGGATTCCACCAGTAACGGACTTGAATAATGAAATTTTACAGGAAGCTCATAATTCAAGGTATTCAATCCATCCAGGAAGTGCAAAGATGTACAGAGATTTAAAGGAAAATTATTGGTAGCCAAATTTGAAGAGGGAGATTGCAGAATGGGTTAGAAGATGTTATACATGTCAGAGAGTCAAAGCAGAGCACCAGAGACCAAGTGGATTGTTGCATCCATTAGAGATTCTAGAATGGAAGTAGGAACACATTTCCATGGATTTCATAGTCGGATTACCAAGGACAAAAGCCAATCACGATGCCATTTGGGTTATAGTGGACAGACTTACCAAGTCAGCTCATTTTCTGCCTATAAATGAAAGATTTTCACTGGACAAGTTGGTCCATATGTACCTGAAAGAGATCGTAGTTCGTCATGGAGTTCTTGTGTCTATCGTATCCGATCAAAATCCGAGATTTAATTCAAGATTTTGGAAGAGTTTTCAAGAATGTTTGGGAACGATGCTGAATATGAGTACGACCTACCATCCACAGACGGACGGTCAAAGTGAACGAACAATCCAGACAATTGAAGACATGTTACGCATTTGTGCTATTGATTTCAAAGGAAGTTGGGATGAGCATTTACCCTTGGTAGACTTTTCTTACAACAACAGTTATCATGCCATTATTGGAATGCCACCATATGAAGCTCTTTATGGACGCAAATGTCGATCTCCAGTATATTGGGATGAAGTAGGAGAACGCAAGATACTTGGGCCTATATTGGTGCAACAGACAAAGGAAGTTGTTGAAGTTATCCAGAAGAGATTAATAGCAACACAAGACCGTCAAAGGAAGTATGCAGACCAATCAAGGAAAGATATAGAATTTGAAGAAGGAAATCTAGTATTGCTGAAAGTGTTGCCGTGGAAGGGATTGACAAGATTTGGGAAGAAAGGAAAACTGAGCCCTAGATATGTCGGAACTTTTGAGATTCTAAAGCGTATTGGCAAAGTAGCTTACGAGTTAGCGTTACCCCCGCACATGAAGCACATTCACAATGTTTTTCAGGTTTCGATGCTTAAAAAGTATAATCCCGACTCCAGGCATGTAATTGAGTACGAGCCAATAGAACTTCAAGCAGATTTGTCATATGTGGAGAGTCTGATAGAGATTGTAGAAGAAAGAGAGAAAGTGTTAAGAAATAAAGTGGTAAAGTTAGTAAGAGTATTGTGGAGAAACCCAAAGGTTGAAGAGTCAACCTGGGAGTTAAAGAGTGATATGAGAGAAAAGTACCCTCATTTGTTTTCTTAGGAGATTCTGAGGACGGAATCCTTTTAAGGGGGAAGGATGTGATATCTGGGATATATCGTGTAATTATTTTGGTTAATAAATAAATATTATGCATGTTCAGTATGTATTCTCTGAATTATTTGTTAAGTGGTATATGTGTTTGGGTGATTAATAATAATATAAATTGAGTATTTTAATTTTTATATGTCCAAAATGAAATATAGATAATTGTCATATCGTTCTAATTATTTTTATATTGATTCATGATTTTATGTAAAATTTATGGATTTAACAAATTCTTTTTCCGAGTATTTTTAAATCATTTTATATAATCGGGAACCAGCTGACTTCACCGTTTTTACGTTTTTATAACCCGAAACACTTCCGATAACTCCTTCCTAACCTAATTGCAATATTCCGAGCATTTTCCATGTTTTGACTTTTTTGATCAGGCATACGGTTTGTCCTGTGCGGGTCCTGACACAATATTTTCGATACAAAATTTATTTCGGTAAATCAATAAAACTCATATTTTCGATAAACGGGATCTTTTTATTAAACTATTATAATTATCACCTCGTAATACGTGTAACCAGGAGCTGAGACCAAGACCGCAGTACAAATTATACAGATTTGGATAATTATCCCGAAACCGGTACCGTTTTGGATCTATTTTTATAAATAAATGTACTATTTTATATCCGGTATGATCCAACGGGGTACCAATACTCCGTAAATATAAATAGCCCTAACCGTATTTTATTTTGTACAGAAAATCATTTGCAGCCAGTAATTATATAATTTTACAAAGAAAAACCCTAATTTTTTATAACCTTATAAGAATCAAACTATAATTTTGAGGTGTTATTGAAATCTGCTCGGGAAGCTCTAGTAACCAAAACGAAGGATTTAAGGAGTACTATCAGGTTCTTCAAGTTTCAGAACTGCAGATATCAAGGTTTATTTTCTATATTTTTATTTATTTTCAAGTTATTTTGATTAAAATTATAAATTTTTGTTCGGATGATTGTATGGATGATTTGATGATTGCATATTGTAGAGCTTTTCTTCCTGATGATTTTGATATATTATATGACTGATTTTGAGTTTAATAACATGTTCAACACTGGGTTTAATTTTTGAATTTCAAAATTAGGGTTTATAATCCGTATGAATGTCTTTAATTAAAATTTGGGGCTTTTTGTTCTAGGGGTTATTAGATGTTTTTGTTGATTGTATCGTGTTCCTTGTTGAATTTGTAATCGATTCATGTATATTACAACAACTGACGATTCCTGGTTTGCTCGAATCGAAGCAAACAAAGTTCGCCGGAACCGGCGAACTTTTAGGCTAATTTCCGGCCAACTCCGGGGTTATTAGAACGATTGGATTGTTGGGTTGTGTTCTTGGTGATTCGTAGGAGTGATCTAGAGCTTGTGGAGGTGTGAAGATCCCGGGAACGCCGTCTCCAGCGACGAGGTTGTAAAATTGCACTTTAGTCCCTATACTTTTGAAAACGATGAAATTTGGTCCCTGAACTTTCCAGAATTTGCAAAAATAGAATTGTTGTTTATAAATTATTTAAAAATCATATTTTCCATTTATTTTAATTATAGAAATTCATTTTTAATTATTAAAAATTCTAAAAATTATTATTTTAATTCCAAAAATTATTTTTAATTCAAAAATAAATCTAAATTAATTTTAGTTAATAATTAATTAGTTAATTGGTTAATTAATTCGAAAATTAATTGATTAATTGATTTAATTAATTATTAATTGATTTAAATTAATTATTTAATTTTGATTTAAAAATTCTGAAAAATAGTTTCGAGCTTTAAAATATTATTCTAAATTGTTTTCAAGGCTCGATAATTATTATAAAATTATTTTGAAGCCAGAATCGGCCAACCGAACCCGGTTTATTATTTCAAAAATGGTTTAACGGCCCGTTTAAATTCCGAAAAATGTTTAAAAATCCATGTTAAGTATTAGAAAAATCCTTTTAACATCAAACCTTCTTTGAAAAGCATTTTCAATCAAACATCTTACGTGTTATGTGTTATATGTGCATTAATTAACGTGTTAAAAGCGTATGTGTACGTTATATGACTGTTTTGATCGTATCTTTCAATCTGTAAATCGGATTTGGGTAAAACGAAGGGTAGATAGAAGCTTATATCGAATAGAATCATATGCGTTGAGTATTGATAGATACTTATACTATGTGAGTAGAAGAGGTAAGGCGTAGGAAAGGCAAGCAAGTAGTCGAGGAGTAAGAGGTTGTGATTGAAAGCTAGTAAAGTGTAGCAAGCTAATACAAGGCAAGTGTTCTGAACTTTCTCGAGATATACTGTGACTAGTTGATAGTTCTGTTGTATATTGCAAGTGCTTTGAAACACTGAACCCTAAACCTTAATTCCAGTTATTGATCTCTGAGCCGTAAACCTTATTCTTTCTGAACCATTGATTATTGAATACCCGAATACGAACCACAAATATACGATACTACTCCACAAATACATACAAACTAAATACTGAACACTGAACCAGGATTACTTACATACTAAAACCATTGTACCTTATACATTGAAAGACCAAATCCTTGTAACTCTGAAACTTTGATTCTTATGTTTTCCAATTCTTTCACCACCTGATAGCCATTCTTTGTAATTGCCATATTGTTTCCTAATGAAGATTCAAACCATCTCATGATTTGAAATCCAATGTTGTTTATGAATCTGGTTGTTGCTTTACATTGTTTATTCTATTATTGTGATAGAATTGGATTGTTTTATAAAATTGTGGACCAGATTCGTGGTCAGACCAGATTGACGGTCAAGTTAGGCCAGTGTGTGCCTTGGATCCAGTAATTAGAGCAGAGATGTGTGCTTTGCTCGGGGTTAGTGCGTGACTGATCAGCAGCCTAACCTTGGTTTTTAAAATGAAAATCTAATATCCAATTCTAAATCATTATTCATTGTTCACTTGATACCTTAACTCATTTCACTTGATCATTATTTATTCTCAGTATTGTCAATATGACTTGCTGAGCTAGTTAGCTCATTTGTGCGATTTTGTTTATACTCTTTTCCAGTTAAGAAGGAACCGGTTGGTAGCGAGGATCCCCAATCCAGTGTGAGAGCTAGGATTCCAGGTTGATCGGAATAAGCCAGCTAACGGCTTTTGGAATAATTTAAGTTTGTGTAGTTTATAATAATGTGTAATATTCAGTTGTAAGTTTAAATAGTTGGGATTGGGCGTTTGTAATATAAGTGTGTGTGTGTGGCTTGTGTGTATACTTTAACCTGTTGCGATCCGTGGTAGTTGGTAAGTAGGGTCCTGCATATTATTATTATCTTTATTATTGTTATAAGCAGGTTATAAATAATGTGTGTGTGTGTGTGGACCTCAAACTTCTGATCCGGGTTTGGAGGGCGCCACAAATAATATTCAGATTCTAAAAAAAATTTTGTTTCAATTATTGAATGTGATCCAGTTAAAATGGCACATTTTGAGACATGGATCCATTTTCTAAAAGTACACTCCATTTCACGCTTCGCATTATCTGCTAATTTGAAATTGAATGTTGAGCTTCTCAGGCATGTGCATAGGACATCAATAAACTCCTCTGATGATGAACAATTGGCTTTTTCTTTTGTTATTGGTAATGGTACCATCAGAATCACAGAAGACGATTTAAATGAACATCTTCAGCTACCTCATGATAATTTTGATGCCATTCCACAAGACTGGGAATTACTCAGTTTCTTCAAAGGAATAAGAAGCACATTGACAGGGAATGACGATTTTCCTAAACACTTCAACAAGAGTCATCTTCCAAAGAAATGTAATCTGTTTTTCAATCTATTATCTCACTGCTTGGCTCCCAAGAATGGTGGATTCCATGGACTGACTCATTTTAATCAAGTTGTTGGTGTTGTTGTTGCAAATAATATTTGCATCAACTTTGGGCATTTATTCATGAAGCATATTTTGGAGAACCAATCTCAGCATCAAAACTTTATCTTATACACAAGGTTTTTTCAGACTATGCTCAATGGAAAACTGTCAGAAGCACAAAAGGCATCAACTCACAGTGACATCTTGGAAGATTCTCCTATCTTGTCCCCGTTGATGGTGACTAAATTGCACAAGAAAGGAAACTATTCAAATGCAAATGCTGCTTTCCTAACATATCACATGATAGATATATTTGCTACTATCAATGCTCAATATGAAGATGAAGACGATGAAGGTGAACCTCAAGCTAATAATGCTCCACCAGAAAACATTGTTCATGCACCTGAAGAGAATGTGAATGAAGAAGCAGATCAACCTGAGCCTGAACATGGTGATCAAGGAGAGGATGAAGTTGAACCACAACAAGAAGGTGAAACTGACAATTCTCAACAACCTCAACCTGAAGCTGCTAGACAACCTCCTCAAGCTGCTGAGTCTACTCACTCTAATACATCTGTCTACAGACCAGTTTCTCAGGTATGGGTACATCTGCTATGAGTAATACTTATAAAGCATGCTGTGATTTCATTACTATAGATCAATTACATCTTGACCCTCATCACACACAGCTACTTATTGAACAAGTAGATAGGAGAGGGAGTGAATTTGGCATACCACAAATTCATAACCACCCTCTAGAGCCTAATCAAACACCCTCAACTCTCTTAGCCAAAACCCTGGAGTATAAGGACCCTATGCATATAGAGGGAGAAACTGTACTAGATGCAGCAAATAAGGAAGGTACTTTGAGAGAATCCACAGCTCTGTCTCTATTGAAGTAAAGAAGTAAATCCCCTGAGACAACTGTAAAACTCCAGGTATCTTCTCAAAAGGATTCTCTGGCTAAAAAGGCAACTAAATAGTTACTAGATCTATCTTCTCAACAAGATAGATCTATTGAAATTCGCACGTCGGCCACGACCTCTTGTAATGAGTCAAACACACTATCCAATATCCAAGCTTTTGAAGCATTAAATAAGTCAATTAGAAGAGTTCTATTTGGTGAGGAAGTATTGACGGAAACAGGGCATTCAACCATTTTACGATTAGAATATCATGTTCAAGGTCCTTCAATGGATCAACTGCCTTCACAGGTGTTAGGAGAGAGTGCTGTAATTGCTGCCAAATCTAGCACAACACTTACCTCCCAAGGACTGATAACCCTGGATGCATCTGCGGAAAGTGGATCCGACATAGGCGCGGATCGGCAACCCATTGGCGATGAACTAGATTTTACTGGTGAGCCTAAGGGGGATGTCTCTTCACAGATACAAGGGGAAGCTGGGGATCAGATGCCAAATATGACGGCCCCAGTGCTCCTCCCAGAGATTCTAACTCTGGATGAGTCATCTCATGATGACAGGAAACTTGTCTCAGACAAGGATCAGGAATTGTGAACTCCCATTGCACCACTGCTGACCTCCTTAAGGATGACTCTAGTGTCTTCTGCAGGTACACTTGGAACTCGGAGCTTTGAGCGGAGTGAACATGTGAGAACGAGTGACACACATCACCCCAAACCGAGTGCTAGAGTGTTGAGCGATACACTGTGAGAAGCCTGTGAGACACCTACCATCCAAATTACACCTATAGATCTATCAAACTATGTCACAAAATCCTATCTTAATGAGCAGCTAGCTTTCGAAGACAGCTATCTCAAAGAACAGATGACTATTAAAGATCAATACTTTCATACATAATTATCTCTCAGGGAACATCAAATTACCAGTCTTTCCGATCAACTTGAACATCGGCAAGCTGCATTCCCTAGTTTACGGGAATTCGTTGAATGATCTCTCTCTCATACAGGAAAAGGAAAAGCAATTGCCAACACTGAGCCAAAGCTCTCAGTTAGCAAGCAAGCGCTGATCCCGGTCTCATCTGAAGCAGATCTTGCCAGTACTGGGCCAATGACCTCAGTCAGCAAGCAACTGCATGTTTCTTTTGAGATCCCTGTCTCGACCTTACATGCTCAATCAACATCAGCTCTGAAGGATAACCCAACTGAGGGGAAGAAAAGGGTAGTAGAACAAGAAAAAGTAGACATTGCTTTTAATCTACTTCAAGATGCCTTTCAGACTACTGGAGTTTATGATGAATTTGAAGATGAGATGAAGGAAGAGCTAGAAGAGAGGATTGATGAAAGGGTGCTCCTCAAGGAAAGATTCTCTAAGAAAAGTGCAACATCTCAGGGGGAGCAATTAGGACATCTGAGCCAAATCATTACAACTCATAGAAATCTGCTGTCTCAGATATATGCTCCAAGACCCTTATTCTCTGAAGAGGAACCGGAAGAAGGTGAAATAGATGAAAGTGATGTTCTGATGGGGTGTGAGCCAAGATTTAAAGGAGTGGCTACGGAAGAGAGAAAGATCATCTTAGAGGATGAAGAGTTTGAAGATGAAGATGTTTTCTCAGACGACTGTTTATTATATGGACTTTCAGAGAAAATCAATCGCTCTTATATAGGGATATAAGAAAAAATGGAAAGATCAAGAATTCAAAGAGCTATTCAAATAAGGGAGAACAGAGAAGAGAGAGAAGCATATCTTCGAGCTAACAGGAAAGGAAGCAAATGGGAAGAAATAAAGAAGAAAATGGACAAACCAGAAACATATCACTACTCAGACCCTGGTAACTCTAATCTGCTGAGAACTGTGGAGCATTAGAGAAAGGAACATGATAACTTCCATGAGTTCTATGATCAGTTCAGTAAAATAATTACTGGAACTACTGTGAACATTCTGAAGAATGGATGGAAGATCACCATCAATCACATAGATGGTCTACAGATGAAGGTGTCTACTAGTGTGCTGAAAAAGTTGAACATTGTTGAACTGTTTGTCTTAGCCTCAAAAATCCCATGGTTGAAATCAAATGAGAATGAATACTTCAGAGACAAACTTTGGAGAACGATGATGGATGTATCCCCTCAAGCATTTATATATCCATTCATGATCAAAGTATTTGCAGGTGGTAGGATGCAAAACATCACCATGTCTGACCAACACATAAGAACCATTCGTTATCTACCACTTACTTTCCTGGAAAGTCAACTCAGGAGCAAAAGAGCTAAACTGGAAGCTCCAGGTGTTAAAAGATCAGAAGCAGATTATAAAGCTGCTGAAGTTCTATATGCTTATAGGCTCAATGATAAAATGATCAGAGATACGGAGAAGGATATGAAGAAGGTTACAAGAGCATATCATGAGATGGCGTTTATTAATGGAGAACCAGAAATTAATCTTCTGAAAGACAATAAACCCATAATCAGCACTGATAGTGAAGGGGAGCTAGTCTTTAGAATAAACAAAAGTAAGATCAGGATCAAAGACTTCAAGACAAGTGAATCAGACTCAATACATCAAGCCTTGATGGATGTCAAACTATCCACATGTAAAGAGGACAAGGTTGCTTTGATTCCTATCATTAAAATACTTGATGAAGTGATGGAAGAAGAATCAATCAATGACACTAAAAGAGTAAGAGGACATCCAAAAAGGATAACCGTCTTCGTAATGTCCAGAAAATCATCACTATTGTTTGATCTTGTTCCTAAATGCACCAAAGTCAAATATCTTGAGATAATGCTTTATGAGCTGAATAATCCACCTCCAGTTAATGCACTTGAGATAGAAGCTCGTGATTGTGTGCAAGCTAGATTGAATGAGCTCAAAGAGTCTCCTCCAAAACCTTCAGATCCTAAGAAGAAAGTCAATAAGAGAAAATCTGATCAGACTCAAGAATGAGAAGGAAGCAGGAAGCAGAATAGAACAAACACAAAGAAGACATAGAATATATGTCCAGGCTAGAGGAACACTTCTTTATATTTTGTAACTTAGGAAATCTGGAATTGAATATGTAATTCAGAATCTATTTAATATCTTTAGCTATTTTGAGATTGTACTTTTTCTTATTATCAGTTGAGTTATCCTTAGGGATTTGCTTGTCGAACTCTAACAATCAAATAGGGGGAGATTATAAAGCATAATGTAATGTAACATGTAATCGAGGATTTATAACTCAACATGAAAACAGAAACAGATCAACAATATTAAATTGTGAAGCATAAGAACCCTACAGATGAAGACAGGATAAACACAAAAAACCAAAAGATGCAATTGACTCTTTAAGTCCTCTAATAGATTATGGAAAGAAGTTCATTGTCATGTTCAAGCGGCCATGAAGAATAATAAAATAAGGGACTTTAACCATCAGTTACATGAATTGATTTCAAGTGTTACAGATCAAGGGTTCAGTGAAAGAAGCAATGGATAATCAATAATCTGTATCAGCTCAGAAACACAAGACAAATTGAATTAGGTTCTCTCAATGCTAGTTGTTTGTGAACCAGACCAGTGCACCAAATATCAGTATTCAAGAAAGAATTATGATTCAGTTACAGAAGAAAATATTGATGCAACGAAGAATGGTTAAACAAAAGCAGGAACATTCTAAGGCATGATAGTCTTCTCACAGGTCGCCATAGAAGTGTATACAAGGACAATATATGGTCGCCACAGAACTGAACGCTATAGAGAATTTCTCTAAGGCACCACAGTGGTCCCCATAGAGATTCTCTAAGGCACTAGTGGTCGTCATAGAGCCTAGTCGCCATAGAACTTCAAGTGTTCACCTGGTCGCCTTAAAGTTCACGTGGTCGCCATAGAGTTCACCTAGTCGCCATAGAGCTTACCTGGTCACCATAGAACATCAACAGTCGCCTTAGAGCATTACAGAGGCACTGGTCACCATAGAAGGTTGCTCAAGTCGCCATAGAAGAGTTATGAAATTCATTGATTTACTTGCAGGAAATTAAAAGGATTGTGTGGACACAAGACTGTCACCTGTCCAATGAATTTGAAAGTCTACAACAGCAGCTGAATGAATTGAATTCATTATCAGCCATCTTCTTCAGCAACATAATTTAGTTTACGAGAGCTCCATTAAAGCCCCTCATTTATTAAGCTTGTAAACATATTGTTATGCTATTGAATTTATTGTAGCTAATCAAATTATTGATTAGATTATAGCAACCTCAAGAATTATATTAATAAAACAATATATTCCTCGAATTATTGTGTGTCTTATTTGATTTCGTACTATTAACGAAGAACTTGTAAACGAATCGAAAAAGATTGTAGGTATCGTATTCAACCCCCCTTCTACGATACTTTAGGACTAACAGTTCTAGACACATGAAAGGTGAAAAATCCCTGCTCACAGGTATGGTTGAGAAAGTTGGCCCAATAGTTATCTTTGGAGATGACATCAAAGGATTTATTATGGGATATGGCAATTTGGAAATTGGAAATGTCATCATTCAAACCATCTCTCTTTTGGAAGGATTAAGGCATAATCTTCTGAGCATCAGTCAATTTTGTGATAAAGGATACAATGTTGATTTCAGGCCAAAATGATGTTTGATCACTCACAAGAAAGATGAGAAGCTTGCTTTTCAGGGAGTAAGAAAAGGTAATCTGTTTGTAGTGATGAGGTGTTTCTACAGCAAAGCTTCATCGGAACAAATTTGGATATGGCACAAGAAGTACATGCACTTGAATTTCAAGATAATATACTCACTGGTAAAGAGGGAATTGGTGAGAGGTTTACCATAGATGGAACTCTGTCATGAAGGACTCTATGAAGCATGTGAAAAAGGGAAGTCAATGAAAGCATCACACATAAGAAAGGAAATGACAGGCATAACTGAACTTCTTTAGTTAATTCACATGGAGTTATTTGATCCAATGAATGTGTTATCACAATCAAGGAAAATATATACTTTAGTGATAGTCGATGACTACTCTAAGTATACATGGGTGTTGTATTACAATCAAAGGATGAAGCACCATAGATGATTGCTGATCATATAAAGAATATTGAGATGGAAGCGAAACTACCTGTCAGAATCATTAGATCAGACAATGGAACAGAATTCAAGAATGCATTTATCAATGTATTTTGCTCAGAAAAATATATTTCGAGATGGTATTCATCACCAAGAACTCCACAACAAAATGGAGTAGTAGAAACAAAGAATTGTACCTTGGTTGAAGCAATAAGGACTACACTAAGTGAATCAAGACTTCCTACCTACTTCTGGGGTGAAGCCGTCAACACAGCGTATTACGCTCAAAATTGTACCATGATTAGTAAAGATCAAGACAAGACACTTTATGAGATCATGGATGAAAAAAGACCAATACTGAAATACTTTCATTTGTTTGGAGCTAAATGCTTTGTGCTTAAAGAAGAAAATGAGCATCTGGGCAAGTTTGATGCTAAAGCAGAACATATTTCCTGGCTACTCTTTGGAATCTAAAGCATATATGGTTAATGTTATTGCTGATCAGAAGGTGATTGAAAGCCTTTATGTAACATTTGACAAGACCAAATTGGCAAGCCTGTAAAGAGAAAATGATTATAAATCTCTGAAATTTGAGAATCTTTCATATGATCCTTTATATGAAGAAGAATATGAGATTGCTCGTGTTATACCTACAGTACGTGGCAATAATGATCCTGAATCAAGTGGTGGTGGTAGTGGTAATACAAATCATACAAAATGCCCTACAAGAACCATTACTCACATATCAGAATCATCAAGTCATAGTGGTAGAAACTCAGGAGGAGCAGGAAGAGGATCTGTAGTTCACACTCAACATAAAATTGAACAAGGGGAAATATCAAAATCTTATCTTCCTAGACAAAGAGTATGGAATAGAGACCACCACTTTCAATTGATCATTGGTGATCCTGAAATAGGAGTGAGAACTAGACGTACCACATAGAATGAATGTCACTTTTCAGGGTTTCTCTCGGAAATGGAACCTAAGAAAGTGGATGAGGCACTTTAATATATAGATTGGGTTATTTATATGCAAGAATAACTCAATCAGTTTGCATGGCAGAGGGTATGGAAGCTGGTACCCCGACCAAAAGACAAGTCAGTAATTGGCACCAAGTGGGCATTCATAAATAAGTTGGATGAAGATGGCATTATAACGAGAAACAAGGCCAAACTGATAGCGAAAGTGTGACGCCCTCAATCTCGGGGTTAGGAAATGAGGACTCACACACCTCTAATCTAATAATTAAATATGCATAACTACTAACAGGATCAACAGGATAAAGTATGAGACAAGGTCACAACTACCAATCATAAAATATAACTTACAAACCCAAAATATTATTGAATAATCAATATCGATTCCGGCTGGGAACCGACAGATAACCCATTGTATCTTTAAACACTTCTTTCTAGGCGTGAGCTCACTCATAATTACCACTACCTACTCTGGCAACCGAAAGCCCTCAACACGGTAGGGACCACCAGCTATGCTCTTACGAGCAGTGCGCCTAAGCCTGGCCATCTTCTTGCTTAACTGCCATGGTTAGATTAAAACAAAACAAATGAGTATAAAACTCAGCAAGTAACTATATATCAGTTCTACAATATCAATTCACAATATGCTTTACCAAACTCAGGGCATTCTACTTTATTTGATCTAGGTGGCAGATTTCCATCTTTTGGGTTAAGGAAAGGTTTCTGAAGAATAGTATGGGGCTTTCAAGGAACAAGGCTCAAAGCAGGACGGAAGTCGACATTCATCACAAATCATTAAAGGATCATAATAGATTCTTTCAATAGAGGAAAGTAACAGTATTTCAGTATATAGAATCAATCATATGATCAACAATTTCAAGAATCGGAGTTCTCGAGCTTTAAGCTTCACGATAACATAATCAACTCTTTTCAAAGCAATAAAAACCATTTTCATTTTCAAACATCAATTTACTAAACAAAAAGTTTCAGTTCCCCTTTTTAAATAATCAATTAGAACCCTTGATTGGATCACTTATCTTTCCATTTCATTATGTACGGGTGATCAG
Organism: Apium graveolens; assembly: GCF_009905375.1. Lineage (NCBI taxonomy): Eukaryota > Viridiplantae > Streptophyta > Magnoliopsida > Apiales > Apiaceae > Apium > Apium graveolens. The sequence continues at coordinate 92,566,778 of NC_133656.1, forward strand.
CCCGTACCGACCTCCATCCGGTCTTTAAGGTACCAATCGGCATAATTTTAGCCTTAAGTTGGACTAGCCCCGCTAGCCTCTTACCATGACTGGACTAGTCCCACTAGCCTCTTACGTCCCAATCCAATCCATCAGGAATTCATTTGGAAAACCTTGAGTTGGAAAAACAAATAGGTTTTCTAAAATCCATTTTTATCATTACCAAGCATTTGAAATCACTCGGACTCTTTCAAGTCGAAACTCATTTTTAATTCAGATTTTAAGGAAAAAAAGTTCAGGGAGTGATTCAAAGGTACGCAAGGAACAATTCATAAGAATTCTGTATCAGGGATAACAAAGCACTTAAGTTAGAAGGATCAATATTTATTTAGGGATCAATAGGGTGATCAAGAGAAATAGGGTATCATTAAACAGGGTTAACAAGGATAATCAAAGGGTTCAATATGATTCATGGCTTAATAGATAACTTGAACATAAAGGACAGATTATCAAAGGGTGGAATCAATAAGCTTATCAATAACAAATTATCAAGAACAAGGGTACTTCAAATCAATATCAGGGTTTCATAATTAAACAAGGGTTTCATAATTAAACAGTTCAATACTCTACATAGTATGAACAACATTCTCTTTTTAACCATTTACACAAGTAATCAGAGTTACTTGCCTGGATTTGCTTTCCTGAAGGTTGAACTACTACCACCTAGTAAATCCTTTCCTTTCCTAGACTGAATGCCCTCACGCTCCGAATCTACAATAAAACCAAAACCTTAATTAGATTCTCAACTCTCGTTCCCGGAACGATCACTCTATACGATAACTCGATTATATCCTTGACTCAAGCATACGAATATAGCTTATATATATAAGCACATAGCACATAGCATATCTCTTTTCGTAACTTTTATATCCTTATATATACTTAATAATCGAAGTGCACGGGCTTATTCTTAGCTATTTCTCAAATCACACTATTATAACTCTTACGAGTACATGATTTATTCACAACCAAACATTTACGTCCATAACTATCACTTATATCTTTTAAAATCAATCAACTTAGTTCCCCTTTTTCTTTTATTCCTTAATTCGAACCACATACTAAAATCAAGCAAAAAAATTCATAGATATTCACTTATACACCTTCAATCATCCTTTTGATCATCAAAACCAAGTTTTTGACTTTTAATCCCTATGGCCTATTCGGCCTTATCACACAAAATCAACCAAATACTCACTTTAGTTCACATAAACACATAACTCATTCAAACACCAAAAGAATCATTCTCCTTTCTTTTAATCATAAATATTCGAACCATAATCATATATATACAATCAAATTTCTCAAAATTACACCATACATCTTTAATCTTAGCATAATCCAACATTTAAACTAACACCCTTTTCTTTATCAACAATAATTCGAATCAAAACATACATACATGCTCACATGCAATTCAAATTCATCTCTTCATTATATCAAACACTCATTTTCATCAATTAAACCAACTAAATTTCTTAACACAAATCCAAGAATTCGAATTTCACCTAAATCACAATATGCATGCATCATCTCAAGTTTATAAATCATAAATCAATTGTAATTATTCTATACTTTCTATCAACAACTATCCACCATCAATTTCATTATCAAAAATCAACTTGATCTCTTTTAAAAACAAAAACCCATTCGGCTTTATAGGAAACACCATATGCAAACACTAAAATTCGAGTGTATATAGTCTAGAGTTCAGTTTACACATCATAACTCACCACCGGTTCACCGGAGTTCATCACCGGTGGCGGTGGCTTCATGGTGGTGCCCTCATTCGGGGGTGTCCAACCACGAAACCCCCGTTTTCCATCAATTACTCAAAATAACCAACATGCACGTCTTCTCTATCATTCATTTATAAGGAATCATGCTTAAACAAGATGATATCAACAACAACAACAAGAACCAAGTGGTTCTCGGGTGAATACACACACATCAAGCACACACAACACACACACATCTACATGCAAGTGGGTATACACACATGCACACTCTTCTACCTACATATAGGTGTTTATCAAGAATATTTAGGGATGATTGGTGAGATTAATCAAGGAAAAGAGAGGTATAACGAGAGAGATTGAAGAAAGCCGAGAGAGAAAGAGAAAGTGAGAGGGTTCGGGAGAGAAAGAGAGAAAAGAGAGAAGATAAAGTGAGTGCACAAAAGAAAGAAAAAAAAGGAAAGTGGGTTTATATACCACTTAGAAACAAGGACAAATGTATAATCTACTAATTCCCTTTTCATTCTTATTTGTCCCTTCTTTTTACTAAAATGAAACAAGGATTAAATATAAAATATATCTCTCTCGAGAAGTCGAGAATTATTGAAAATGACATTTTTAATACGTAGGCCTCGAAATTAGCTTTTTAACCATTACTCATAATAAAATTTTGAGCGGACGGTTGATTTTATATGAATTTCGCAATCTTGCCTTAATAATAACATTTTTCACATAAATTCAATTTAAAAATATAAAGACCAACAATAAAATTCACTTATCATTTTTAAAAAGTCTCTAGGACCACTACGAAGATAACAGAACAAATTCCATGTTTTTATCTTACTCGAATGATTTTATAAAAATGCACGAAGGTTAATTAAACCTTTATTTAAATCATATAATTCTTTTAAAATTCACAAAAACTATCACAGATCACATAACCATGCTCACAGACAACAATCTCACATATATAATCACACAACGACTCAAGTCTGATCATAGAATCTATCCCTCTTTAATCTTTATCCTCTTTTACGCGTACCGGGTCACGTTCAGCCTGACGGCCCGACGCTCAGCATTTCGATTACGCTTCTCATTATCTTTTCCAGTCAACACGTCACTTCGGACGAAATACTTTATTTACACATTCTTTTCATTCAATCACACATAATTCACATTTCATATTCTTTAATTTCTTATTAGGACGGGTTCCGTTCTACCTGACGGCCCGACACCACAGCTTAACTTTTAAGCTGACTCTTTAAATTGGAACGTTTTTATCCACGCTCCTAAACTCTAATATACAGATAAGACAATTAATAATCACTTGGTCACATAATTATAATCACATCACATATCACATACTTTATTGACTTAATTACGTCGCAAAATTCTCAGTCCTCTCAGAAATGTTACTCTCAAGAAGAGGGAATATATTATGATGAAATCTAAGTTCCAATAGTAAGGCTTGAGGCAATCAGGATGTTTCTGGCATTCCCAGTATATTCAGACTTTAAAGTTTATCAAATGGATATGAAAAGTGCATTCCTGAATGAAGAGTTATAAGAAGAAGTGTATGTGGAACAACCACCAGGTTTTGAAGATCCAAATCTGGTAGATTTTGTATACTTTATATTCAAACCTTTCTATTGACTCAAGCAAGCACGAAGCATATGGTATGAGATTCTCTCATAATTTCTACTTGAAAATGGTTTTACTAGAGGTGTTGTAGATAAAAATCTATTTCATAAAATGCATAAAACGGATATGATATTAGTTCAAGTATATGTAGATGACATTATATTTGGTTCCACTAATGATGATCTTTGCAAGAGATTTTCTAAGCTAATGCAGAGTAAATAAGAAATGAGCATGATGGGAGAGTTGAACTACTTTCTTGGACTACAAGCGAAGCAAAAGAAATATGGTATATTCATTTATCAATACAAGTATATCAGAGAACTTCTCAAGAAGTACAATATGGAAGATTGAATTCTGAAAAAGACTACAATGCCAACAATCATTAAGCTTGATCAGGACAAAAATGGTAAGAAGGTTGACATCGCAAGCTATAGAGGTATGATAGGCTCATTATTATATCTTACAGCAAGTAGGCCATATATGATGTTTGCAACATGTTTATATGCTAATTTCAAGTTGATCCTAAAGAGTCTCATCTTATAGCTGTTAAACGGATTTTTAGGTATCTTAAGGGAACTCCAAATCTTGGTATTTGGTACCCTAAAGGTACAGGTTTTGACCTTGTTGGCTATACAGATTCAGATTTTGTAGGTCTTAAGATTGATCAGAAAAGTACTTAGGAAGCTGTCAGTTTCTTGGAAGAAGGTTGGTATCTAGAATAGCAAGAAGCAGCAATCAATATTCACATCAACTGCTGAAGCAGAATACATAGCTGCTGGAAGCTATTGTGCTCAAATTTTGTGGATGAGGAACCAACTCCGGGATTATGATCTGCTAATGTCCAAGATTCCAATATTCTGCGACAATACTAATGCCATAGAAATCTCCAACAACCCGATTCAACAATCAAGAATAAAGCATATTAATATCATGTACCACTTTCTTAGAGAGCATGTCACAAATGGAACTGTGGAATTATATTTCGTACCCACAGAGGATTAAATTGCAGACATCTTCACAAAACCACTAGATGAAGGCAAGAAGTAGAAGAAACAAAGATAAAGAAGATATAATTTATTTGTTAAGGCTAGAGGAACACTTCTTTTCTTTATAATTTGTAATTTAAGAAATCTGGAATTGTATATGTAATCCAGAATACATTTAATATTATTCTCTATTTTCAATACGTACTTTTTCTTATTCTCAGTTGAGTTATCCTATAGGGATGAGACTGTAAAGCATAATATAACATAATATGTAACCGAGGAAAAATAATTCAACATAAAACAGAAACAGATAAATAATATTAACTATGAAGCGCATATGAACCCTAAAGACGAAGACTAGATAAATACAAAGAATTAAAAGATGAAATTAATGCTCTAAGTCTATAACCAGGTCATGGAAAGAAGTTCATTAATATGTTCAAGCCTCCGTGAAGAATACAATGTCAAAGGACTTTTAGTATCAATGAAATGTATTGATTTGAAGTATTGAATATCAGGAGTTCAGTGATTGATGCAATGAATGACCAACAAGTTGTATCAGCTCAGAATTGTAAAGAGATTGAGTTAAATCAATTTAGTGCTAGTTGTTTGTTAACAATACCGGTGCACCAAACATCAGTACATCAGAAAAGAATTAATTTGATCATGTAGAAGATTTGGAGTTGATATATTATAGAAAGGAACAAGGGAATAAAAAAATGCATGTTTAAGTCAAATTTCTTCTAAGGAAAGCAACTTGCCTAGTGGTTGCAAGTTAGGAAAATATTTCTAAGGAAATTATTCCTTCTTATGGTCGCAACTCATAGAAATTATTTCTAGGGGAAAGACAATCCATGTGGTTGCAAGACATGAAATACCACTAAGGAAAGTTGTTCTCCTTGTGAACGCAACTAAGGGAAATTAATCTAAGGCAAGCATTTTCCTTGTTTGCGCATCTCAGGTGGATATGATTAAGGCAAAGCTTTTCCTCTATACTCGCAACTTAGAAGAAATTCACCAAGGCAAAGATACCATGTGTGCGTAAGTGAAAAGAAAGCTAAGGCAAATTATTCCCCTCTTATCACTAGTTACAATTTGGTAAATTCATTGGATACAAAAAAGCAAATGTTTTGTTACTCGGATGAAATTAAGTCACATGTCCAAACAAATTGAAGTCTACACAAATAGAAGCAGAATGAATTCAATTTATTCAGTTATCTTCTTTAGCTCCCCCAATTTTATTTTTATGAAGCTCTATCGAAGGCCAAATTTATTAGCTTGTAAATATTCTGCATTTATTCTATGAATTAATTGTTAAGTGGTATATGTGTTTGGATGTTTAAATATGATATAATTTGAGTTTTTGAATTTTTATATGTCCAAAATAAAGTGTAGATAATTGTCATATTTTTCTATTAATTTTTATGTTGTTTTATGATTTTATAAAAGATTTATGGATTTAATAAATTATTTTTCCGAGTATTTATAAACTATTTTGTATAATCAGGAACCAACCGACTTCAACCGTTCTTACATTTTTACAACCCGAAACTCTTCCGAAAACTCCTTCCTAACCTAATTGCAATATTCTCAGCATTTTCCATGTTTTGACTTTTTCAATCCGGCGTACGGTTTTCCCCGTGCGGGTCTCGGCGCAATATTTTTGATACAACATTTGTTTCGGTAAATCGATAAAACCCGTATTCTCAAGAAACGAGATCTTTTAATTAAACTATTATATTATCATCTCGTAGTACGTGTAACTAAAGCGCTGAGACCAAGACAGCAGTACAAAATGTATAGATTTGGATAATTATCCTAAAACCGGTACCGTTTTAGATCTGTTTTCTCAAATAAACGTAATATTTTATATCCAGTATGATCCAACGGGGTACCAATATTCCGTAAATATAAATAGCCCTTACCGTATTTTATTTTGTATAGAAAATCATTTGCATACGGTTAATTATATAATTTATCAGAATAAACCCTAATTTCATAGTAGTTTCTGAAAATCAAACAAACTTTTTGAGGTGTTATCGAACTCTGTTTGGAAAGCTCGAGTACTCAAAACGAAGGACTTGAGGTGTACTATTAGATTCCATAATTGGTTTTTGTGCAGAATCAAAGGTTTATTTTCTATATATTTTTATTTAATTTCGAATTATTTTGATTTAAATTATGAATTTTTGTTCGAGAGGTTGTTTGTATGATTTGATGATTGCATGTTGTAGGGATTTTCTTCCTGATGATTTTGATATATTATATAACTGATTTGGAGTTCAATAACATGCTCAAATTTGTGTTTTAATTTCGACTTTCAAAATTAGGGTTTATAACCCGTATGAATGTTTTGAATTGAAATTGGGGGTTTCTGTTTTAAGGGTTGTTAGATTGAAAAAATGAGTCGATTGGTGGTGGTCTCGTCAACAGACGATACCGGAATCGAGCTGGCCGGAGAAAGAAAGAACTCGCCGTCCGACGAGTTTTCTTCAAGCTTTTCCGGCCAACTCAGGGGTTATCTGTGTGATTTGATTGCATATTGTGTTCCTGGTGTTGTATAGATGTGATCTGGAGGAGATGGTGGTGTGAGGATACCAGAATCGTGATCTCCGGCGAGGCAGGGGTGTTTTCCGGCGAACCCTTGTACAAATTACAGTTTTGTACCTGTGGTTTTAAAAATGATGAACTTTAGTCCCTATAGTTTCCAGAAGTTGCAAAAATAGGATTGTTATTTTAAAAATATTTAAAACTCATATTTTCTATTTATTTTTATTATAGAAATTCGATTTTAATTATTTAAAATTCTAAAACTTATTATTTTAATTCCAAAAATTATTTTTAATTTAAAAATAAATCTGAATTAATTAATTAATTAATTTTAGTTGATAGTTAATTAGTTAATTGGTCAATTAATTCAAAAATTAATTGAATAATTGATTTAATTAATTATTAATTTTATTAAATTATTTAATTAGATTTAATTATTTATTTTGATTTTAAATTTTTGAAAAATAGTTTCAAGCTTTAAGATATTATTTTAAATTGTTTTTAAGGCTCGATAATTATTATAAAATGATTTTAAAGCCATAATCGGGCAATCGAGCCCTGTTTATTAGTCTAAAATGATTCAACGGCCCGTTTTAATTCCGAAAAATATTTAAAAATTCGTATTCGAAAAAATCGTTTTAACATCAACCCATCTTTGAAAAAGTATTTTCATCAAATATCTTATGTGTTATGTGTTGTATGTGAACTGATTGATGTGTTATATATGTATATGTGTATTGTTGACTATTTTAATCGTAACTTTTAATCCGTAAATCGGATTTGAGTAAAATAAAGGGTAGATATATAACGACTCCTGTATATTCTTTTATTTTTATGTAATAAAGGTTTAATAATTATATAAAATGTGTGTAATGGTTTTTTCAGCAGTTATTGGTTGTTATTTCATTATTTGTGATCTATTGATATGTGAGATTGAATTATGTGAATTATTAGTGAGTTATACGATTTTATTTCGCTTGTAAAAGTGATTTTATTGCATTTTTAATTCCATAAATATTTGGATGATCTCTAAAATTGGTTTTATAATTTTATAATTCCAATAATTAATTTTAGGACTTTGTAAAATTGAGAAATCAATATTTCACTAATTATTTATTTTTAAATGATTTTCTGATTGTGTTTATTTGTAAAATCCATATTTAATTCAGGAAATCTTCAAAAATCATGAAACTCATATTTTATTAAGTTTGTATTATTCTGAGAATTTTAAAATTATTTTGGAAATTTTTGGGATTGGTTTCACCCGCGCGCCGTTTCGTTATTTGTTAAAAAACGGGTATAAAGTGCACTTTAAGAATTGTTTATAAAATTTCAAAAATTATGTTTTTAATTTTTTCGGAATATTTTTGATCTTTTTAGATTAGTGGGGATTTATTTTGATATGTTTACAATATTACTTGGTTCATTAAAAATATAATGTCGGAATATAAAAATGGGTTTACGGGAATTCAGGAGTGCGAATTAATAATAAGCCAACACGTATCCTATTTTAACAGGACACGTGTGGCTGTCCTATTATTTCTTTGATACCCATTTCCCTTTGGTTCTCGGCTGTGTCTCGAACTCTCTCGACTCTCTCTCTTTGTCTTGCTTTGTTCCGGTTTTCTTTTCCCGGCTCTTATCTTCTTCTTTTCGTTTTGCTTCCCCGGGCTTCGTTCCTCCTTTTTCCTACCTTTTCCGGTGATTTCTCCGGTGAGCCGCCCCTATTTTCTGGTTGTCTTGGCTTTGTATTATTCAGTTGGTATGCATGTATATATATATGTATGTGTGTCTGTGTTTGTGTATGTATGTGTTTGTGTGTGTTCGATTGTGTATGTGTGGCGCGGTGGCGCGTGTGTTAGCTGTGCAGTTGTGCGACTGTGTGTTTGGTTGGGCTGGTTATTGGGCTTTTCAGTTGGGCTCTACTATTGGCCTATTATGTTGAACCTGTTTATGCAGATTGCTTTGTTGTTTGGCCTGTTTGGGCCGTTTGTGTGCTGATGGACTCGACTGTGCAGATTTTTAATGATAATTTCTATATTGCAGGAAATTTTGAGTAATATTCGTGATATTAAAATATTCGTTGCGAGAAAATTATTTTTAATTAGCGTAATTTATTTGGGAACCCGTATTATATCGGGCGCAAATAAATTATACCGCCGTTGACAATGAACTTCGGTGAGTCAATGGTGGACGGTGATGACTTTGTTCTGAGTCCTAAACTTTATAAATAAATAAAATGATTACGTAAAATATATTCGGACTTAAATAATTAATTTCGAATGGTGTCGTGATGTACGTTGTATAAAATGGTGTAGCGATAATGTGGATTGTTATGATTGTTGACGTCGTTTGTAATCGACGGGTAGTCTTATAAACAAAGGAGTTGCTGCCAAAATTTTCTTAAAAATATATTCTTAAATGTACGTATTTATATTATACGTGTTACCCCTATTTATGTTCGGGTTATGTGATTACGTGATTATGTGTATAATAACTATACGAGTCGGGTTATCAGATTGGGTAATTAGGATTTGAGGATATCAAGCATGTTATTATAATTGAATAGGTTATTCTGTATTTGTAGATCCCAGTCGAGTTTCCCCGGGACCGAAGTCAGCGTGAAAGGTACTTAGGGTTTTGTAAAGCGTTACAAGGCAAGTACCCCTGACCATTCTTTTATGGTTCAATACGTATGAATAGCTAAATGTTTTATTCTCGTAATAGAACAGAAATGTTTTAAGTTACGTATCCCCTGTAGTTATAAATCACTGTTTCAAATTATTTTGGGGAAAAGTAACTTCGCAAGGTACCTATCTCGAATGAAATGATTTTTGAACTGGATTTTATATGTGTGCTGGCTAAATAAATGATTTTGAAATGAGATAGGTACAAGGGTTTTGAAAACTGGATAAAACGGTCAGATATGGGATACATTGGGGAAATATTAGGCCTATTGAGGTGGTGTAAGAGGCTAATTCGGTTGCGCGCAATATAAAACCGATTAGTCCAGCAGGTCAAAGACCTAGTTAGTCTCTGAGTTCCGGAACAGGTAAATGGGATGGCAGTTAGAGCCGTCTGGTGTTGATAGCCTGATCAGCTGTCTTCACATATCCGCTACGTATCTGATTTGGATTTCTGATTCCTGTAAGCGTATAAGTAGTTGATACAGCGGTTTTATAAAAGTGATTAGCATGCTAAAATTGGACTCTGGTATTTACACAGCACACTACTATGTTATTTTGATAAAACATGCTAGTTAGTGATATCTAGTTATCTCCGATTTTCAATATATAGCGTTGGTATCATGATTACAGCTTTGTTCCTATTATTGTTACATTATTGTTTTATTCCCTTATTCATATGTTGGTACTGCTGAGCGATTATGCTCACCCTTCCAAACTGTTATGCATATCTCGTAGATGCATAGAAGACCAGTCAGACAGACCCATATTCCCGCCCCTTCAGGACCCGGCTCCTCTGAGGTAGTTTGTATCAGGCCATGAGGTCTGATGAGTTGCTGAATAAACTTAGAGTGTCTTAGATGTTGAATAAATGGGTTGTAATAATAAGAACCTGAATCATACTTGAACCTAGATCGGATCTTGGTTTGGGGTCAAGTTAATATATTTTAATAATAATCTTGTTGTTTATATTTTGGTAATTGTGTTTGGTGACGTCAACTCCTGACCCCGGGGTTGAGGCCGTCACAGTTGATATCAGAGCCACAGGTTCAAGTCCTTGATTCAGGTTAAGGATTGTGTCGAGTAGGTGATATCGTGAGTCTTTAAGTGTGAGTCAGCAACTCATATAGAGGAGCAAACCTTTAGAGTCAGTCGAGGGTTTCGACGGCGTTACCCTGGCATCTATTAAATGTTTTGATAGAATTGCCTTGACCTGGTTGTGTCTTTCCTGTATATTTTATTATGTTGACAGTGGCCTATTGCGATTTCGAGTTCTCCATCTCGGGAGAATCCCTCCGACTCGGATAGCTCAGATTCTGAGAGACCCCCAGATGTTGTTACTGAGGAGACCCTGATGCCTCCTCCACCAGTCCCTTCTTTTGTGCCGAGAGACATCCCTGGACCTGGTACTCGTCCCCGTTGGGTATGTAGGTCTTTGTCTGCTATTAGGGATTTCCCTCCCGGCTGTGGTCCCAGTTCTTCCATGATGAGACCTCTAGTACCTCCTGTGGCCCCTAGTGGTACTTCTTCACCGATCCCTTACCATGTTCACCGAGCGGTGAATACTTCCTTTATCAGAGATCAGAGTCCGGAGTTGGCTGCTCAGTTTGATCAGATACCTATTGCACCTTTTCAGGGCATTTCTGCCCCTTCCCCTGAGGTGTGGGCCCGTGTGCGAGCATTGACCCAGATGGCGGTTGAGAGGGCTAGATCTGTTGACCGTTTCATTAGCTCAGAGTTTAGAGCTGTGTGGTATCAGGACCTACTGAACTGGCTAGTGTTTGAGCTAGGTTCCATTGGTGGCAGTGGTAGTGGCTAGATAGGTTTGCAGCAGAGAGATATAGAGCTCAGAGTTGACTTCTAGGAGTTCTGTATTTGTTTACTTTGTATATGTATATTATGTTGTGATAGTTTGTAGTAGGCGAGGCTGCTATGACAGCCAATTTTGGTGTGTATTTGGATGGTTCCTTTTCGGTTGGATTTTCAGTTGTACTAGTTGGATTATGTTGGATATTGTATTACAGCTGCTTTATTCTATTGCTCAGTTTTTATATATATTGTGTGTTGCTATTATTGTTGTTATTACTATTGTTGTTTCTGTTGCTGGCATTTTTTTTAGATTATAATCATTCACTCAGGACGGATCCAATTAAACTAGGGATGAGGATATTGTCTTAGTGGCAACGCTCTCCTGATGCATAAATATAAACTGCCTGGAGCAATCCATTTTCTTATATATGACTGTTATGTTCCAGGAGATGCCACCAAAGAGAAACTCTCCACCCAATAATGGATCTGCTGGGGATCCTTCCATGAGTGAATTGATGAACTTGTTGCATCAGCAGTCTACACACCTGGCCCAACAGCAACAACAATTCCAGCAGTAGCAGCAACAATTGCAACAACAACAGCAACAACATCAATAACATCAACAACAGCTTATACAGCAACAACAACAGCAAATCCAACAGCAACAACTACAAATCCAGCAGCAGCATGAGATGAGGGGGCAAATCAGGGTGTTAGTTTTAAGTCTTTTCAGGCAGTGAAGCCCCCAGAGTTTAAAGGAGAAGTAGATCCTGTTGCTGCCAGGATATGGTTAAAGGAGATGGAAAAGGCGTTTGCGCTCACCAAGGTGAGTGAGAATGTAAAGACGGATTATGCTAGTTATTTTCTAAGGAATGATTCAAATTATTGGTGGGAATCTACGCGAGCTCTAGAAGGAGAAGGTCCAGTTCCATGGGCCAGATTTACAGAGTTGTTTTTGGAGAAATACTTTCCGGACTGTCTCTAGAGTCAAATGGAGATGGAATTTTTGGAATTGAAACAAGGGGATAGGAGTGTTACAGAGTATGAAGTGAAGTTTACGGAGTTGGCCCGTATAGCACCAGAATATGTGAGTTCAGAAGCTCAACGAGCGAAGCGGTTTCAACAAGGATTGAAGCCAGAAATAAGGAGTGGAGTTGTAACGGTACAACTCAAGACCTATACTTCGGTAGTTCAGGCTGCCCTAGTGATAGGGAGTGATCAGAGGTTAGCTGCAAAGGAGCAAGGTGAGAAGAAGAGGAAATTTGAAAGTGGACCTGCTAGGTCAGAATCAGGAATAGCAAATCAAAAGTTCCAGCGTTGGTTTGGAAAGAATAAGAATAAGATGTTCAAGAGGCAGAATATTCCCCAGGCTAAACTCGGAACCACTTCAGTTAACTCTGCTCCGACGAGGGTTAGTAAGCCAATGGTTGATTGTAAGACGTGTGCGAAAAAGCACAGTGGACAGTGTCGAGAATATCAATTGTTTTAAGTGTGGACAGAAAGGTCATTATTCCACGGAGTGTAAGTATGAGATTCAAGGAGTCACTTGTTTTAGTTGTGGCAAAGTGGGACACATAGCTAGGAATTGCAAGTCAGTGACCCAAGGTAATGCTGGAAGGAGTGTATCCCAAGGACCAGCAACCACTACTGCTAGAGCTAGGACTTTTAAGATGACCAAGAAGTCTTCAGTTCATGATTCTGATGTGGTTGCAGCTACGCTTTCTCTTAATTCCCCTGTTAACGTATTGTTTGATTCGTGAGCGTCTAAATCTTTTATATCTGTGAATTGTGTGAATAAAATGCAATTGATGTTGGAAGATCTAGAGGAACCTTTGACCATAGAAGTGGCTAATAAAGATATAGTACCTGTAAATCAATTTTATCCTAGATGTTCCCTAGAGATTTTGGGTTATATGTTCCCTGCCTGTTGACTTAATACCCTTTGAGTTGGGAGACTTTGATGTTATTTTAGGTATGGATTGGTTGTCTTTATATAAGGCAAATATCGACTGTAAGAAAAAGAGAGTGGCTATGTACACCCCAGATAATAAAAGGATCAGTTACCAGGGACAGAGATAAGATAAAAAGTTCCTTTCAGTAATACAAGCAAAGAGATTGTTGCGGCAAGGGTATGAGGCGTATTTGGCTCATGTGGTGGATACGAAGAAAGAGACCCCTATTTTCGATGAGATTCCCATAGTGAGAGAATTCCCTGATGTTTTCCCATAAGAGTTACCAGGATTGCCACCTGATCGAGAGATAGAGTTTTCCATTGATTTGATAGCGGGAGCTGAACCAGTTTCTAAGGCTCCATATAGGATGGCCCCAATGGAAATGAAAGAATTGGCTAAGCAACTTCAGGAATTATTAGATAAGGGAGTCATTCAACCCAGTGTTTCTCCGTGGGGTGCTCCAGTGCTAGTTGTGAAGAAAAAGGATGGAAGTATGAGATTGTGTATTGACTACAGAGAGCTGAACAAGTTGACGATAAAGAATAAGTATCCTTTGCCACACATCGACGATTTGTTTGATCAGCTTAAGGGAGCATGTTACTTCTCAAAGATTGACTTAAGATCTGGCTACCACCAATTGAAGATAAATCCAGAAGATATCCTCAAGACTGCATTCAGAACAAGGTATGACCATTATGAGTTTCTAGTGATGTCGTTTGGATTGACGAATACGCCAGCGGCTTTCATGGATTTGATGAATAGGGTATATAAGGAGTATCTGGATAAGTTTGTTATTGTATTTATTGATGACATCCTCATATTTTCGAAGAATCCAGAAGATCAAGCAATGCATCTACGGATTGCTCTTCAGAAATTAAGAGAAAATCAATTATATGCGAAGTTTTCTAAGTGTGAGTTTTGGTTGACAGAAGTACAGTTTCTTGGACATATAGTGAGTAAGGAAGGTATCAAAGTAGACCCAGTAAAGATTGAAGCCGTATCAAAGTGGGAGCAATCGAAGACACCGACGAAAATAAGAAGTTTTCTTAGGTTAGCAGGATATTATCGACGGTTTGTGAAAGATTTCTTGAAGATTGCATCCCCATTGACAAAGTTGACCAGGAAGAATAAGAAGTTCGTTTGGACGGAAAAGTGTGAAAAAGTTTCCAGGAATTGAAATGAAGATTAGTGACGGCTCCAGTGTTAGCATTGTCAGATGAGACGGGAAACTTTGTAATCTATAGTGATGCTTCCTTGAAAGGATTGGGTTGTGTTTTAATGCAACATGACAAAGTGATTGCTTATGCCTCCAGACAGTTAAAGCCTCACGAACAAAAATATCCAGTTCATGACCTTGAATTGGCGGCTATAGTATTTGCTCTGAAATTATGGTGTCACTACTTGTATGGAGAGAAATGCGATATTTATACAGATCATAAGAGCCTGAAGTACATATTTACCCAGAAAGATTTGAACATGAGACAGAGAAGGTGGTTGGAACTGATCAAGGACTATGATTGTTTGATTAATTATCACCCAGGTAAAGCCAATGTGGTGGCTGATGCCTTGAGTAGAAAAGAAAGGCTGATTGTGGAGGAACTAGCACAAGACTTGGAAAGAATGGAGATTGAGGTTCGAGTACCTAGTGAAAATCAGGAGCAACTATATGAAGTTACTTTCCAGCCGACATTAATGGAAAAGATCAGAAGGTGTCAAGAAGGAGTTACGGAAAAAGAGTCGGATACTTTGATGGGAGAAGAGTTGTGTACTCAAAAAGATAATCAAGGTTTGTATAGATTTTCATCCAGAGTTTGGATTCCTAATGTAACGAAATTGAAGAATGAGGTATTACACGAAGCGCATAACTTTAGGTTTTCTATCCACCCTGGTAGTACTAAGATGTACCAAGACTTGAAGAGAAACTTTAGGTGGCCAGGAATGAAGAAAGATATTGCCAATTGGGTAAGTAAGTGTCATATGTGTCAAACGGTGAAAGCAGAGCATCAACGACGAGTGGATTGTTACAACCTTTGGAGATTCCCCAATGGAAATGGGAAGAGATTGCTATGGATTTTGTAGTGGGATTGCCAAGGACGAGAACAAATCACGACGCTATTTGGGTAATCATTGACAGATTGACTAAGTCAGCGCATTTTCTTCCGATCAATGAAAGGGATTCATTAGAAAAGCTAGTTAAGTTATATTTGAATGAGATAGTTACCAAACATGGAGTGCCTGTGTCTATAGTGTCAGATCGAGACCCGAGATTTAATTCCAGGTTCTGGACTAAATTCCAAGAGTGCCTAGGAACGAAGTTGAATATGAGCACCGCTTATCATCCGCAGATAGACGGTCAGAGTGAAAGAACGATTCAGACCATAGAGGATATGCTGAGAGTCTGTGTTTTGGATTTTAAGGGTAATTGGGATGAACACCTACCCTTGATTGAGTTCTTGTATAATAATAGTTACCATGCCAGTATCGGGACGCCGCCTTATGAAGTTTTGTATGGACGTAAATGTAGATCACCTTTGTATTGGGATGAGGTAGGAAAAAAGAAAGTGTTAGGTCTCGAGTTGGTCCAGCAAACCAGAGATGCCATAGTGTTGATTCGAAAAAGATTAGAAGCAGCCCAAGATAGACAGAGAAAATATGCATATTTACATAGGAAAGATATGGCTTCGAGATAGGAGCTCTGGTGTTACTAAAAGTATCACCTTGGAAAGGGTTAGTACGATTTGGTCAGAAGGGTAAACTTAGCCCTAGATTTATAGGACCCTTTGAGGTTTTGAAGAAAGTAGGAAAGGTTGCCTATGAGATAGCGTTACCACCGCAGTGGCAGCACATTCATAATATGTTCCACGTATCTATGTTGAAGCCCTATATTCCTAGTTTGAATCAAGTCATAGAATATGAACCGATTGAGCTTCAACCAGATTTGTCCTATGTGGTACAACCGATCCAAATAAGTCGATTCCTATAGTAAAAGTTTTGTGGAGAAATCCTCGAGTAGAAGAGTCTACTTGGGAATTAGAGTCAGACATGCTTGATAAATATCCTCAATTATTTAGCTAAGTCAGATTCTGGGGACAGAATCTTTTTAAGGGGGAAGGATATAACGACTCGTGTATATTCTTTTATTTTTATGTAATAAAGTTTTAATAATTAAATAAAATGTGTGTAATGGTTTTATCAGCAGTTATTGGTTGTTATTTCATTATTTGTGATATGTTGATATGTGAGATTGAATTGTGTGAATTATTAGTGAGTTATACGATTTTATTTCGCTTGTAAAAGTGATTTTATTGCATTTTTAGTTCCATAAATATTTGGATGATCTCTAAAATTGGTTTTATAATTTTATAATTCCAATAATTAATTTTAGGACTTTGTAAAATTGAGAAATCAATATTTCACTAATTATTTATTTTTAAATGATTTTATGATTGTGTTTATTTGTAAAATCCATATTTAATTCAGGAAATCTTCAAAAATCATGAAACACATATTTTATTAAGTTCGTATTATTCTGAGAATTTTAAAATTATTTTGGAAATTTTCGGGATTCGTTTCACCCGCGCGCCGTTTCGTTATTTGTTAAAAAGCAGGTATAAAGTGCGCTTTAAGAATTGTTTATAAAATTTCAAAAATTATGTTTCTAATTTTTTCGGAATATTTCTGATCTTTTTAGATTAGTGGGGATTTATTTTGATATGTTTACAATATTACTTGGTTCGTTAAAAATGTAATGTCGGAATATAAAATTGGGTTTCCGAGAATTCATGAGTGCGAATTAATAATAAGCCAAGACGTATCCTATTTTAACAGGACACATGTGGTTGTCCTGTTATTTCTTTGACACCCATTTCCCTTTGGTTCTCGGCTGTGTCTCGAACTCTCTCGACCCTCTCTCTGTTTCTTGCTTTGTTCCGGTTTTCTTTCCTCGGCTTTTATCTTCTTCCTTTCATTTTGCTTCCCTGGGCTTCGTTCCTCCTTTTTCCTGCCTTTTCCGGCGATTTCTCCGGTGAGCCACCCCTGTTTTCTGGTTGGCTTGGCTTTGTATTATTCAGTTGGTATGCATGTATATATATATGTGTGTGTGCCCTGTGTGTGTGTGTGTGTGTTCGATTGTGCGTGTATGTGTGTATGTGTGTGTTCGATTGTGTGTGTGTGGCGCGGTGGCGCGTGTGTTAGTTGTGCAGTTGTGCGACTGTGTGTTTGGTTGGGCTGGTTATTGGGCTTTTCAGTTGGGCTATACTATTGGACCTATTCTGTTGAGCCTATTTATGCAGATTGCTTTGTTGTTTGGCCGTTTGTGTGCCGATGGACTGGATTGTGCATATTTTTAATGATAATTTCTATATTGCAGGAAATTTTGAGTAATATTCGTGATATAAAAATATTCGTTGTGAGTAAATTATTTTTAATCGGCGTAATTTATTTGGGAACCCGTATTATATCGGGCGCCAATAAATTATACCGCCGTTGAAAATGAACTTCGGTGAGTCAACGGTGGACAGTGATGACTTTGTTCTGAGTCCTAAACTTTGTAAATAAATAAAATGATTATGTAAAATATATTCGGACTTAAATAATTAATTTCGAATAGTGTTGTGATGTACGTTGTATAAAATGGTGGAGTGATAATGTGGATTGTTGTGATTGTTGACGTCGATTGTAATCGACGGGTAGTCTTATAAACAAAGGAGTTGCTGCCAAAATTTTCTTAAAAATATATTCATAAATGTACGTATTTATATTATACGTGTTACCCCTATTTGTGTTCGGGTTATGTGATTACGTGATTATGTGTATAATAACTATATGAGTCGGGTTATCGTATTAGGTAATTAGGATTAGAGGATATCAAGCATGTCAGTATAACTGAATAGGTTATTCTATATTTGTATATCCCAGTCGAGTTTCCCCAGGACCGAAGTCAGTGTGAAAGTTACTTAGGGTTTTGTAAAGCGTTGCAAGGCAAGTTCCCCTGACCATTCTTTTATGGTTCAGTACGTATGAATAGCTAAATGTTTTATTCTCGTAATGGAACAGAAACGTTTTAAGTTACGTATCCCCTGTAGTTATAAATCACTATTTTCAAATTATTTTGGGGAAAAGTAACTTCGCAAGGTACCTATCTCGAATGAAATGATTTGCGAACTGGATTTTATATGTGTGCTGGCTAAATAAATGATTTTGAAATGAGATAGGTACAAGTGTTTTGAAAACTGGATAAAACGGTCATATATGGGATACATTGGGGCCAGAGTAGGCCTATTGAGGTGGCGTAAGAGGCTAATTCGGTTGCGCGTAATATAAAACCGATTAGTCCAACAAGTTAGAGACCTAGCTAGTCTCTGAGTTCTGGAATAGGTAAATGGGATGGTAGTTAGAGCCGTCTGGTGTTGATAGCCTGATCAGCTGTCTTCACATATCCGCTACATCTGATTTGGATTTGTGATTCCTGTAAGGGTATAAGTAGTTGATACATCGGTCTTATAAAAGTGATTAGCATGCTAAAATTTGACTCTGTTATTTACACAGCACACTACTATGTTGTTTTGATAAAGCATGCTAGTTAATGATATCCAGTTATCTCTAATTTTCATTATATAGCGTTGATATCATGATTACAGCTCTGTTAATATTATTGTTACATTATTGTTTTATTCCGTTATTCATATGTTGGTACTGCTGAGCGATTATGCTCACCCTTGCAAACTGTTATGTATATCTCGCAGATGCCTAGAAGACCAGTCAGACAGACCCATGTTCCCGCCCCTTCAGGACCCGACTCCTCTGAGGTAGTTTGTATCAGGCCACGAGGTCTGATAAGTTGCTGAATAAACTTAGAGTGTGTTAGATGTTGAATAAATGGTTTGTAATAATGAGAACCTGAATCATACTTGAACCTGGATCGGATCTTGGTTTGGGGTCATGTTAATATATTTTAATAATAATCTTGTTGTTTATATTTCGGTAATTGTGTTTGGTGACGTCAACTCCTGACCACGGGGTTGAGGCCGTCACAAGATAGAAGCTTATATCGAATGGAATCAAGTGAGATGAGTATTAATAGATACTTGTGATATCTGAGTAGAAGAAGGAAGGCGTAGGAAAGGGAAGCAAGTAGTCGAGGAATAACGAATAGTGATAGAAATCTAGAGAAGTGTTAACGAGTTAAGACAAGGCAAGTATTCCAAACCTTCTCAAGATATAGTGCGGATAATTGATAATTCTGTTTAAATTGCAAGTGCTCTAAAGCACTTAACCCTAAACCTTGATTCTAATTATTGATCTTTGAGCCATAAGCCTTATTCTTTCTGAACCATTGATTGTCGGATACCTAGATACAAACTACGGATATACGATACTACTCCACAAATACATACAAACTAAATACCAATCACTGAACCGAAATTATTTAACACTCAAGCCTTTATACCTTGTACCTTGGAAAACTAATTCATATAACCACAAGACTTTGATTCTTTTGTTGTCCAATTCTTATACCGGCTGATTGCCAATATTTTCATTTGCCATGTTGTTCCCTTGTGAAGATTGTGAACCATCTTACGCTTGAAACTCAATGCTGTTTATGATTCTGTTTATTGCTTTACATTAATTATTCTGTTATTATGATAG
This sequence comes from Apium graveolens, assembly GCF_009905375.1. Lineage (NCBI taxonomy): Eukaryota > Viridiplantae > Streptophyta > Magnoliopsida > Apiales > Apiaceae > Apium > Apium graveolens. The sequence continues at coordinate 92,586,823 of NC_133656.1, forward strand.
AATTGGATTATTTTATATAATGTAGACCAGATTCGTGGTCAGACCAAATTGATGGTCAAGTCAGGCCAATGTGTGCCTTGGATCCAGTAATAGAGTAGAGCTGTGTGCCTTGCTCGGGGTTAGTGTGTGACTGATCAGCAGCCTAACCTTGGTTTTTAAAATGAAAATTAAATGTCCAATTCTAAATCATTGTTTGGCTATAAACTTGATACCTTAAATCATTTCACTTGATCATTATTTAATCTCAGTATTGTCAAAGTGACTTGCTGAGCTAGTTAGCTCATTTGTGCGATTCTATTTATGTTATTTTCCAGTTAAGAAGGAACCTGTTGGTAACGCGGATCCCCAATCCAGTGTGCGAGCTAGGATTCCATTAAGCGGAATAAGCTAGCCTAAGACTTTTGTGATAGTTTAAGTTTGAGAAGTTGTAAGAATGTTTAATATTCAGTGGTAAGTTTTAATAGTTGGGATTTGGACGTTTGTAATATAAGTGTGTGTGTGTGGCTTGTGTGCATACTTTAACCTGTTACGATCCGTAGATATTGGTAAGTAGGGTCACTGCATATTATTATTATTATCTTTATGATTATTATAAGCAGGTTTATATATATGGTGTGTGTGTTGTGGACCGCAAACTTATGACCCGGGTTTGGAGGGCGCCACAGGTTTGGTATCGAAGGTACAGGTTATAAGTCACTGACACAAGCCTAGATTGACAGAAATGGGTAGAGGGTTAGGATTAGAAGTATGGAATAGAAAGATAGAACGTCAAGAGGTTGAGTGCGACTATATAATAGGTGTTAGTATGATTTCGGTTGTGGCTCGAGATTCTTATTTTACGATATGATTTTAGATAGCAGTGATGGCAGATTCCTTTATTCCAGTACCAGCTGATCATTCTGAGCTTTTAGTCGGAGGACCATCTTCTGATCCACGTCCTGTTCTTCCACCGGTGTTGGCTATACTATTTCCTGTTATGACAGAGGTTGTACCACTGCGGGCTATTCCACCCCTAGTATGAGGCCACCTATCCGAAGACCCCCACCTGCTGGTTCAGACTCTACTGGGCATTCAGTGATGGGCGTACCTTTTCAGTTTTCTCCACACCCTGTTCCTTACCATCAGTTTGAGACTTGTCTTATGGAGCAACGACATCTACAGGGACAGATCCGGGAGTTACTACATATTATGCGTACCAGGGATATCGGGAGTGGAGATAGGCGGCTCAGAGAGAGGATTCATGTGTTTCGGAGAGCAGTTGCTGTGAGGATAGCTGAGGCTACTCATCAGGATATTATCCCTGATTTTTTTGTGGAGTGGGCTAAGTGGGTTTTAGAGGAGCTTAAGGAGATTGGAGGTCCAGATTTTCCATGAGCAAGAGACAGAGATGCTGAGCTAGAGTTGTGGTTGTTTTATTATGTACATTAGTGTGTAGTGTGTATCAGTAGACTTTTGGATTATATTTATAAACTAGCTCTGCTGAGTAGTGTGTAGGCATGATGTACACTTTTGCTTTTACTTTTGAAGTGTTTTCACACTTGTACTACCAAAACTTTGATCTATATATATCAGTACCTTTTTTTCCGGCATTGTCATTACGGCATCTGTTTTATTTTACTTTATTTATTGCACTAGTTATAACTCTTGTGATACCATGTACCCTATCCCCTTAACTGTTTACATTCTGTAAAGAAGCATGTAATTTACTTAGTTCAATTGTTACAACTGTTTTCAAAAGGAGATATTTCTGTTTATAAAAACTTTTCATAAAAAGGATTTGATTTAAAGGCTAAATAAGTTGTTTGATTCTTCACAGAAAATGCCTCCCAGAAGAAATACTTGTTCTACCAACTAGAATGAAGAAACCAACAACAACAACCAAGAAAACAACCAGAATGCAAACCCAGGTCCCATAGACCCAACAATAGCCCAGATTCTTCAAATCTTGGCTCAACAAACAGTTCACCTAACTCAACAACAGCAAAGACAGACCAACCCCCATGTAACTTTTAAGACTTTCCAGGCGGTGAATCCATCAGAATTCAAAGGTTCTTTAGATCCAATTGAAGCGAGTGTTTGGTTAAAGGAAATAGAGAAGTCATTTGCTTTGGTTAAGGTAAAAGAGGAACAGAAGGTTGAGTTTGCAAGTTATTATTTGAAGAATGAAGCCACTTATTTGTGGGAAACAGTGAAGACATTGGAAGGTATATATGTTATTACTTGGGAGAGATTCAGAGAGTTGTTTTTAGAAAAATATTTTCCCCAGTTTGTTCAGGATCAGATGGAATTGAAGTTTTTGGAGCTAAAGCAATGGAATATGTTAGTAGTTGACTATGAAAGTAATTTTGAAGAATTTTCAAGGTGCGTATAATCGTATGTGGATACGGATAGGAAGAAAACCAAGAGATTTCAGCAAGGTTTAAAGCCATGGATCAGAGGGAAGGTAGCCATATTTGAATTGGATATTATGCAGGAGTTGTACAGAAGGCCATGATTGCAAAAATAGAGAGCGAGATGTCACAGAAAGAGAAAGAGAGTAAGAAAAGAAAGTTTGAAGGAACTGAAGGTCAGACCCAAGTAGGGAAGTTTACAAATTTCAACCAGAAGACAGGCAAGTTTCAGCCAGGGAGAATTTTAATTTCAAGAAGCAAAATACAGGCTACGGAGGTCAAGGCAACCGTCCAGCCAATGTGAACCAGCCAAATCAGCTAAGGTTAACTTTTCCAGATTGTCAGGTATGTGGGAAGAAACACGGAGGAGTTTGTAATAAGTTGAATGTGGTTTGTTATAAGTGTAATTAGAAAGGGCACTATTCGAGGGAGTGTCGTAATCAGCCAGCCAGAGAGCCAGTGAACAAAGACCAGCCTACCGAGAATCCAACAGTTAAGGTTTTAGCGGTTGGATTTATATGCTTTAAGTACGGAAAGACAGGACACATAGCAAGGGATTGCAAGACACCAGCCCCAGTTAGTAAGGCATTGAGAATCTTGGGATCCACTCTAGTAGTGAATGAGACTCCAAGGGCTAGAGTTTTTGACATGTCTGTGAAGGACGCTATCCAAAATGCTGATATTGTGGCAGGTATGCTTAATATGAATTCTTTATATGCCAAAGTGTCAATAGATTCGGGGGCAACTCGATCGTTTATTTCTCAGGATTTAGTTAATAAGCTAAATTGTCCGGTTGAGTGTTTAAATGAAATAATGACTGTGGAATTATCCAATCAAGAACGTGTATCTGTTAATCAAGTATGTGTGAACTGTGAGATTAAAATTTCTGGTAATAAGTTTTGTGTGGATTTGATACCCTTTAAGTTAAGAGAGTTTGATGTTATTTTAGGAATGGATTGGTTATCTAAGCACGATGCTCAGATAGATTGTCGTAATAAGAAGATAATTGTAGAGACGCCATATGAGAAAGTGGTAACGTTTAAAGGTCAGAAGCAAGCGAAGAAGTTCTTAACGATGATTCAAGCTAAAAAGTTGCTACGACAAGGATGCGAGCATTTCATTGCATATGTGATTGATAGAAGTCAGGAGCCAGCAAAACTTGAAGACATTCTAGTAGTCAATGAGTTCCCATATGTGTTTCCCGATGAGTTACCAGGACTTCCTTCAGATAGAGAAATTGATTTTGTAATTGATTTAGCACCTGAAATAGAACCGGTATCCAAGGCCCCGTACAGAATGGTTCCCGTTGAAATGAAAGAGTTAGCAATGCAATTGAAGGAATTGTTAGAGAAAAGAGTGATTAGACCCGGTGTATCCCCATGGGGTGCACCGGTACTATTTGTTAAGAAGAAGACGGAAGCATAAGACTATGCATCGACTATCGAGAACTCAACAAGCTTACAATCAAGAATAAGTATCTGTTACCTCGAATTGATGATTTGTTTGACCAGTTGAAGGGAGCCAAGTATTTCTCCAAGATTGATCTGAGATCAGGATATCACCAATTAAAGATTAAGTCGGAATATGTACCAAAGATAGCTTTCAGAAAAAGGTACGGATATTATGAATTCTTAGTGATGTCTTTTGGATTAACCAATTCCCCAGCACCATTTATGGATCTGATGAACAGAATTGTCATTGTGTTTATAGATGATATTTTGATTTACTCGAAGACAAAAGAAGACCATGCAGAGCATTTGAGGATATCTTTGGAAATTTTGTGGAAGGAAAAGTTATATGCGAAGTTCTCAAAGTGCGAGTTTTGGCTACAGGAAGTTCAGTTCTTAGGACACATAGTCAGTAATAAAGGTATCAAAGTGGACCCGGCAAAGATTGAGGCTATTACAAATTGGGAAAGGCCAAAAACACCAATAGAAGTGAGAAGTTTCTTGGGATTAGCAGGATATTATCGAGGATTTATTCAAGATTTCTCGAAGATTGCGACGCCTTTGACAAAGCTTACTCGAAAGAATGAGAAGTTTATATTGAACGATAAATGTGAAGAAATTTTTCAGGAATTGAAGCGGATATTAATCACAACACCTGTTTTGTAACTTCCAGATGATCAAGGAAATTTTGTAATCTATAGTGATGCTTCTCATAAGGGATTAGGTTGTGTTCTGATGCAGCATGATAAAGTTATTGTATATGCATCGAGGCAGCTGAAACCTCATGAGCAGAATTATCCTCCTCATGATTTGGAGCTAGCAACCATAATATTCGCTTTAAAGATTTGGAGACATTATCTATACGGAGAAAGATGCGAGATTTATACGGATCACAAAAGTTTGAAGTACATATTCACGCAAAAGGAGCTTAACAAGAGACATAGAAGATGGTTGGAGTTGATTAAGGACTACGACTATACGATTAACTAACACCCCGGCAAAGCAAATGTTGTGGCAGACACGTTAAGTCGAAAAGAGAAGTTGAATATGTTATCAGTACCCGAAGAGTTATACAAGGAATTTCAGAAATTGGAATTAGAAATCAGAGTTTGCAAGCCTGACGAAACAAAACTGTATAGTATGACTTTCCAACCGGAATTATTAGAGAAGAACAACAAGTGTCAAGAAGCAGTAATGGATCAGGACATCAATCGTTTGGTGGGTGAAAAGTTGTGCACACAAAAGGATGATCAAGGTATACTTAAGTTTTCTTCCAGAATATGGATTCCACCAGTAATAGAGTTGAAGAAGGAAATCCTACAGGAAGCTCATAATTCAAGATATTCAATCCATCCAGGAAGTACCAAAATTTATAGAGATTTAAAGAAAAATTATTGGTGGCCAGACATGAAAAGAGAAATTGCATAATGGGTTAGTAGATGTTATACATGTCAGAGGGTCAAGGCAGGGCACCGGAGACCAAGTGGATTATTGCAGCCATTAGAGATTCCCGAATGGAAGTGGGAGCATATTGCCATGGATTTCATAGTCGGATTACCAAGGACAAAAGCAAATCACGATGCCATCTGGGTTATAGTGGACAGACTTACCAAGTCAGCTCATTTTCTGCCTATACATGAAAGATTTTCTCTAGACAAGTTGGTTCACATGTACCTGAAAGAGATAGTAGTTCATCATGGCGTTCCTGTGTCTATCGTATCTGATCGAGACCCAAGATTTAATTCGAGATTTTGGAGAAGTTTTCAAGAATGTTTGGGAACCAGATTGAATATGAGCACAGCTTACCATCCGCAAACGGACGGCCAAAGTGAACGAACAATTTAGACGATTGAAGACATGTTACGCGTTTGTGCCATTGATTTCAAAGGAAGTTGGGACGAGCATTTACCTTTGGTTGAATTTGCTCACAACAACAGTTACCATGCCAGTATTGGGATGCCACCCTATGAAGCTCTTTATGGACGTAAATGTCGATCGCCAGTATATTAGGATGAAGTAGGAGAACGCAAGGTACTTGGACCTGAATTGGTATAGCAGACGAAAAAAGTTGTTGAAGTTATTCAAAAAAGGTTAATTACAGTCCAAGACCGTCAAAGGAAGTATGCAGATCAATCAAGGAAGGATATGGAATTTGAAGAAGGAAATTTAGTATTGTTAAAAGTGTCACAATGGAAAGGATATGTCGGACCTTTTGAGATTTTGAAACGTGTTGGCAAGGTAGTCTACGAGTTGGCGTAACCCCCGCATATGGAGCACATTCACAATGTTTTTCATGTATCAATGCTTAAGAAGTATAATCCAGACTCCGGGCATGAAATTGAGTACGAGCCGGTAGAACTTCAGGCAGATCTGTCATACGTAGAGAGTCCAATAGAGATTCTATAAGAAAGAGAGAAAATATTAAGGAATAAAGTTGTAAAGTTAGTACAAGTATTGTGGAGAAACCTAAAGGTTGAAGAATCAACCTGGGAGTTAGAAAGCGATATGCGAGAAAAGTACCCTCATTTGTTTTCTTAGGAAATTCTGAGGACAAAATCCTTTTAAGGGGGGAGATATAATATCTGGGATATATCGTGTAATTATTTTTGCTGAAAAATAAATATTCTGTATATTCTATATTTATTATATGAATTAATTGTTAAGTGGTATATGTGTTTGGATATTTAATTATGATATATTTTGAGTATTTTAATTTTTATATGTCCAAAATAAAGTGTAGATAATTGTCATATTTTTCTATTAATTTTTATGTTATTTTATGATTTTATAAAAGATTTATGGATTTAATAAATTATTTTTCCGAGTATTTATAAACTATTTTATATAATCGGGAACCAACCGACTTCAACCGTTCTTACGTTTTTACAACCCGAAACTCTTCCGAAAACTCATTCCTAACCTAATTGCAATATTCTGAGTATTTTCCATGTTTTGACTTTTTCAATCCGGCGTACGGTTTTCCCTGTGCGGGTCCCGACGCAATATTTTCGATACAACATTTATTTCGGTAAATCGATAAAACCCATATTTTCGAGAAACGAGATCTTTTTATTAAACTATTATATTATCATCTCATAGTACGTGTAACCAAAGGGTTGAGACCAAGACAGCTGTACAAAATGTATAGATTTGGATAATTATTCTAAAACTGGTACCGTTTTGGATCTGTTTTCTCAAATAAACATAATATTTTATATCCGGTATGATCCAAAGAGGTACCAATATTCCGTAAATATAAATAGCCCTTACCGTATTTTATTTTGTACAGAAAATTATTTGCAAACAATTAATATAATTTTACAGAGAAAACCCTAATTTCATAGTAGATTCTGAGAATCAAACAAACTTTTGGAGGTGTTATCGAACTCTATTTGGAAAGCTCGAGTACTTAAAACGAAGGACTTGAGGTGTACTATCAGATTCCAGAACTGGTTTTTGTGCAGAATCAAAGGTTTATTTTCTATATTTTTCTGTAATTTCAATTATTTTGATTTAAAATATGAATTTTTATTCGAGAGGTTGTTTGTATGATTTGATGATTGCATGTTGTAGGGCATTTCTTCCGGATGATTTTGATATATTATATGACTGATTTGGAGTTCAATAACATGCTCAAATCTGTGTTTTAATTTCCAATTTCAAAATTAGGGTTTATAACCTGTATGAATATTTTCAATTGAAATTGGGGGTTTCTGTTCAAGGGGTTATTAGATTGTTTGGTTTGTATGGAATTGTAGAGCTTGAAAAAAGGAGTCGATTGGTCGTGGTCTCGTCAACAGATGATACCAGAATCGAACTGGCCGGAGCAAGAAAGAACTCTCAGAATCGAACTGGCCGGAGCAAGAAAGAACTCGTCGTCCGACGAGTATTCTTCGAGCTTTTCCGGCCAACTCAGGGGTTATTTTTGTGATTTGATTGCATGGTTGTGTTCCTATTGTTGTATAGGTTTGATCTGGAGGAGATGGTGGTATGAGGATACCGGAATCGTGATCTCCGGCAGGCAGGGGTGTTTTCCGTTGAACCCCTGTACATATTACAGTTTAGTACCTATAGTTTTAAAAACGATGAACTTTAGTCCATGTAGTTTCTAGAAATTGCAAAAATAGGATTGTTGTTTTAACAAATCATATTTTCTATTTATTTTAATTATATAAATTCGATTTTAATTATTAAAAATTCTAAAAATTATTATTTTAATTCCAAAAATTATTTTTATTTCAAAAATAAATATGAATTAATTAGTTAATTAATTTTAGTTGAAATTGATTAGTTAACTGGTCAATTATTTCGAAAATTAATTGAATAATTGATTTAATTAATTATTATTTAATTATTTAATTAGATTTAATTATTTATTTTGATTTAAAAATTCTGAAAAATAGTTTCGAGCTTTAAAATATTATTTTAAATTATTTTCAAGTCTCGATAATTATTATAAAATGATTTTAAAGCCATAATCAAGCAATCGAACCCTGTTTATTATTCTAAAATGATTCAAGTGCCCGTTTTAATTCCGAAAAATGTTTAAAAATTCGTATTAAATATCCGAAAAATCATTTTAACATCAACCCATCTTTGAAAAAGTATTTTCATCATATATCTTAGGTGTTATGTGTTATGTGTTGTATGTGAACTAATTGGTGTGTTATATACGTATATGTGTATTGTTTGACTGTGTTAATCGTAACTTTCAATCCGTAAAAATGAAGGGTGGATAGAAGGTTATATCGAATATAATCAAGCGAGATGAGTATTAATAGACACTTGTGATTTCTGAGAAAAAAAAAGCAAGGCGTAGGAAAGGGAAGCAATTAGTCGAGGAATAACGAATAGTGATCGAAAGCCAGAGAAATGTTAACGAGTTAAGACAAGGCAAGTATTCCAAACCTTCTCAAGATATAGTGCAAATAATTGATAATTCTGTTTATATTGCAAGGGCTCTGAAGCACTAAACCCTAAACCTTGATTCCAATTATTGATCTTTGAGCCATAAGCCTTATTCTTTCTGAACCATTAATTGTCGGATACACAGATACAAACTAGAGATATACGATACTACTCCACAAATACATACAAACTAAATACCAATCACTGAACCGAAATTATTTAACATTCAAGCCTTTATACCTTATACCTTGGAAGACTAATTCATATAACCACGAGACTTGATTCTTTTGTTGTCCAATTCTTATACCGGCTGATTGCCAATCTTTGTATTTTCCATGTTGTTCCCTTGTGAAGATTGTGAACCATCTTACGCTTGAAACTCAATGTTGTTTATGATTCTGTTTATTACTTTACATTAATGATTCTGTTATTATGATAGAATTGGATTATTTTATATAATGTGGACCAGATTCGTGGTCAGACCATATTGGTGGTCAAGTCAGGCCAATGTGTGCCTTGGATCCAGTAATTAGAGCAGAGCTTTGTGCCTTGCTCGGGGTTAGTGCGTGACTGATCAACAGTCTAACCTTGGTTTTTAAAATGAAAATTAAATGTCCAATTCTAAATCATTGCTTAGCCATAAACTTAATACCTTAAATCATTTCACTTGATCATTATTTAATCTCAGTATTGTCAAAGTGACTTGCTGAGCTAGTTAGCTAATTTGTGCGATTTTGTTTATGTTATTTCCAGTTAAGAAGGAACCTGTTGGTAACGCGGATCCCCAATCCAGTGTGTGAGCTAGGATTCCAGGTTGAGTGGAATGAGCTAGCCAAAGACTTTATGATAGTTTAAGTTTTAGAAGTTGTAAGAATGTTTAATATTCAGTTGTAAGTTTAAATAGTTGGGATTTGGACGTTTGTACTATAAGTGTGAGTGTGTGGCTTGTGTGCGTAATTTAACCTGTTGCGATTCATGGATGTTGGTAAGTAAGGTCACTATATATTATTATCTTTATTATTATTATAAGCAGGTTTATATATATGGCGTGTGTGTTGTGGACCCCAAACTTCTGACCCGGGTTTGGAGGGCGCCACAGGCGGGAAGGAGGGAAGGCAGAAAGAGTACCCTGTAGAAAGGAGTGTTTAAAGAGTTTTCAAAAATAGAATCTTGTAAGTGGCTCCAGTGAGAAGAAGCGAGTGAATTTTGGAGAGGGAGAGAAACAATCCATACCTCATTGTTTGTTCTTCTTCTAGAGCAGAAGACGCGGAAGGAGCTTAATATCTTATTTTCTTATTAGGAGCGAGATCTATATATTGATTGATTGATATAGATATGAATTGAAACAGTTAAAGAAGGCAGGGAGACCATAAGTAAATTTTAAGGAGCTGCATAATTATTTTAGAAACTCATATGTATAATATAGTGTGTTTGAAACATTATGGAATAAGAAGACAAATTGTTAGATATAATTGATGATATCATCAGAAACTATCAGAATTTCATATCAAGACTTATATCAGCATTTACTGAAGAATGACGTCATCGGTTTTATATCAGTACTTGATGATCAGCTAATGATATCATCAGGAATTGTCACTTCAGTAGGTATTCGATATGAAAAAGGAAAGCAGGAATTCAAGGCGGTGAAGGACTTTATCTCAGAAGCAATCATACATGGATAGGATTCCTTATTGTAACAGAATAGGATTCCCTATTTCATTGTGTAGTTGTGCTCTATATAAAGCACATATTAGGTTCATGCTATATGCATTGCAAATATTGTTATATCATTGGCATAACCTAGCAGCTCTCAAGGATATTTGTTCATCTATTTGAGAGCAAACGTTTGTTATCAGTTTTTATCTGTTAATATAAAAACTGTTGATTCTGTTGAAGCTTTGTTAAATTGATTATATAAACTATATTCACCCCCCCTCTACAGTTGATTACGAACCTAACAATTGGTATCAGGGCTTGCTGTTAATATACAAATATTTTAAGATCTGAAAATCAATCTTCAATGTCAGATAAAGAAGAAGAACCATAGAATCCAAAACCACCACCCCCATCCACATCACAGATTAGCTGCAACATGAGCAGGTATGAAGCAATCAAGGTGCCTGTAACACCCCCAGATCCGGGGTCAGGGATCCGGGTCGTCACGGTCTTTCTTTCCACAATATCACTTCACTTAATTAATAATAAATAATCTCAAGCTGTGACCCCACACTAACACACACCACCACCCGTTATAGTCTCAGAGATGAAATTGAAATAAGTACAAGTCCTTGAATCCACAATTAAAAGTTATTACAACCCAAAATGATTACTTGATAAATTTACGGTTAATTGCCATTATCTGCCACAAGTTATAATTATACATAATTGATTCTCAAAAGTAGAATGCCTGATCTACTAATAGATCTACCTCTGCAGCTATAGCAGCTACAACATCAACGGGAAGACGCGGGACGCTTCCCACGCGCTTGCGCTGGGTCTGCTGGAGTCTGGCCATCTTTTCTAACTGTTGTTGTGTGATGAAGAAATAAAGCAAGAGTGAGCCTTACAGCTCGCAAGATAATATATAGTGATAACAATAATACAAGTATCTAAATGGATACTTACTAGAATCTTTTATCATGTGTAAGATAATTACTTACTAGATATAAGTAAAAATAAGGGATGAAGTTACCAAATACTTCACTATACTTATATCAATTATAAAGTTACTTGAACTACCACTGTTCAAAGTATAACGAGCTTTCAACAGTTCATCACATAGATGAGACTACCAGACAGATTTGAATAAATTAAATCTTTGAAGTAGTATTGAAGGAAATGAAGTTATGATATACTTCATTAAGTTCCGATATATATATCCACATATACATCTTCCTTATACAGTCCCTGAAAACCTCTGTCATGTAAAGTATGAACAGAGTTTGTAACATCCAATGAATTTTTGGAAGGGAAAAAGAATTGTGGCATAAACCCGATATCTTGCTGATCAGGCAAAGATACCAATAAGTAACCTTTTCTACTAGTAGATGGACGAATTCCCCACTGGTCATCACCCTGGTCGCAATAGGACCTTATGCTGGACTGCCACTCAGTCACTTATGCATTTGATGGACTCCCACTGAGCCACTTACACTATCATGGACGCCCACTGAGCCCATGTTGCTTATGCCGACTCGATAGATGGACTTACTTCCCGAACGTTGGGTAAGTAATCAATTCATTTACCAAAACTGCAACCTTGTTGCGAATATAAAATACACCATAGAGCCGGATCCCTCAGGTTTTGAGCGAGTATTTAAATCCCCTTTTTAAAAGGAAGATCTTAAATATAAAAATGAGTTTTGGGATCCGCTCTAACTTTTAAAAATCATTTTGAAGACTCGAAAACACTTTAAAGAGTGTTTGGAGTAATGCTGATTTAATGAAGTAAATCAGTCCCAATATATTTAGAAAATGTCTGAATATTATTATTTAAATAATATTCCCATAAAGAATAATCTTTATACAAATAATTGAAGTAGAAGTTGTAAGACTTATACTTGAAATGAGTATTAAATAACCAAAGATATACTTATACGAAAGTACTATCTTTATTTGAATAATCAAAAATAAGTTTGATTATCGACACCTTATTCTTTAATAAAATAAGGAATATAACTCAACAATAATCGGAGTCATAGATCTTCAAATGAATATTCAAATAATATTCATTAAATAATATAAACTGAGTCATAAGCCCTCGAATGAATATTCAAATAATATTCAATAAATAATATAAATGAGGCATAAGTCCTCGGATGAATATTCGAATAATATTCAATAAATAATATAAAGGAGTCATAAGTCCTCAGATGAATATTCGAAATAATATTCAATAATAAAATAAAGTTATCGAATAAACTTTATTCGATTAATAGTTTTGAAAACTATAACCATATATATATAAAAATATATATATATAAAATCTACTCGGGATCCTCGACTCCCGGTTTTAGAAAATGTTTTCACCTTTGGGTCCCTAAACTAAGGGTATATGCAAATTACTGCTATTCTCTAGCATAGGTATTATCAACTGAACCAACAAATATATATGGCAAGAATACGAAACAGGCATGCATATATATATATACCATATCAGCATGCTTCAATATATCGTAAAATATGCTAATTAACCAACATGCATCTATCACAAGATAATGCATATACATATATACATCACAACAACAGTATAACGGGTAGAAAACTTGCCTGAGCGACTGAGGGTGATAAAAGGCTCGGGACGAGTTTGGTAACCTATAAACAACAAGTAAGTTGGAATTAAACCAAAGTCACTTGTAAATCTATACTTTAACTAACTTAGACTCTAACGCTTGTTTTGCGCTTACTGATTCTCTTAAGTCACTCGAGTACCCTCGGCTCCACCATTTTTAATAAATTAACCATTACGAGTTTTAAGGCGATTCCTTTGCGAGTGTCTTACCAACTGCCTAACACTCTTACCATAATTGTTTCATACATTAATTAACCCTTTTTGGTCTTTAACCTATGTTTCAAAGTAAGGCGAGGGAAAATGTTTTGTTCGCGAAACGCCGTTATTTAAAACGGTCGTTTCTCCTAAACCGTGCATCGGAATCAAACGAACTACATATCAAAATGAAGCTCGTAATATGAACTATCTAAACATGGCAATGGTCATAATCTAGCAGGGGGTTCTCGGGTCCTAATGCTATGAACAAAAGCAGTCTAAAGTAAATCGGACATTACGACGACTATGTTTACGCGATTTCCCAAATTTAAACCAACTCAAAACAACCACAATTCAACCTCAATCCATTCATACAACCAAAGTCCATCCTTATCACATCATAACAGCCCCAATCAATTCAATATTAACATTTATACTTATGCTTAAGCTTGAATTTAACTATACTTAAGTTCTTTTAACCAAAACAACAAGATTCACCATTCCATTTCACTACCACTCCAACCCAAACTCTAAACCACAAGCATTAAGCTACTATATCACCATAACAATCAAAATCATCTTATTATACAAAGGAATCTAGGGTTTGGAGATGATATACCTTCCTTGAAATGGTGGGAGTAGCTAGGAAGCCTTAAGAAGCCTTGAGAAGTCTTAGGGATGCTTGGATCTTAAAGGAAAACAAGAAAAATTCAAGTTAAAAACTTTGAAATCACTATTCATTGTCTTCTTCATTGATTTATTGAAGAAGATTGAGAATGAATGGGGTGCTTAAACTCATGATATAGCCATAACTATGCATAAGGATGATTAGGGAATTATCTTACCAATTTAGGAAGCCTTGATCTTGAGTTTTGAATTTCTTCTTCCTTTGCAATAGTAAAAGCCGAGAGCAATGAAGAAATAATGCATTGTTTTTTTTTGTTTTGATGAATAATGAATTATTTGGCTTGGTTGGTTGTAGTTTTGTTTTTGTTTTGGTAAATTACCTATTTGCCCTTGATTTTGTGTGGTTAATAATCCACCACATTTCCTTCCTTCCCATGTCATGCTTATGTCATGCTATGATGTCATCTTTCCCTCCTTGTCCTCTTCTCATTGGTTGGGTGACATCATCCCCACTAATCTCTTTGATTAACTTCCTAATTGTTTGCCTAATGACCGCTGATCTGTTATACGGTTCGCTTAACTTTCGTTTTCGTTTATCGTTTGAGGGATCATACCCGGGATCTTATTACTTAGGTTCCCTTAACCTTTCTCAATATATTATATTCCTTTTATGATCCTCTCTTATAATCCTTTAATTTAAATCCTTTTTTATCCTGTTACCTTATACTCAATCATTTCCGTATCTAATGGATTTCCGGGAAAAATCAAAGTGTTCGGAATTGGATTCTGATGATCTTTACATACACTTATATACCATGTAGAGTACTAATAAAATCTCAAAATATCCATAACAGAACCCCTACATAGTGTGGCATGAAAAGTTTTCTCATTCAGCTAAAACACTATTCATAAGGGTTACAAAAAGTTCAAAATTTTGGGGGTTATTATAGTGCCAATCCTGAAGATACTTGAATATCCAATCTGGAAAGTCAGGATGGCCATGTGTTTGGAAGCCACATATCTTGAATATCCAAACAGGATCTATGATGGTCCTCATAGACCAATGAAGGTAGCTATTTTTGTTGGAGAAGAACCAGAAAAGATGATTCACAAAGAGAGGAAGGATTATTCTTGTTAGGACATTAACACGCGCTAATAATACACGCAAGTATACGTGTTCGCAAATAGTATAAGATTTAGATCAAATTCATACCCACAGAGACTCTTTGGTTAATTTAAGAATATGCACCTATGCAACAATGATATGGTTATTATGCAATGCTAAGACAAATAACAAGTTGAGATTATTTATAACTAAGAATTAAACTAACAATTATAACTAACAATTATAACTAAGAGAACAAGAATGGTTGAATTAATATATATGACAAACATGGGATTCTAACTTCATTAAATACTTCATTCAATAGCCTTTTTGTTCTTAACCTTAGCATGTAGGTGATGACACTAATCAGATAACACGAAACTAGTAAACGTCAACTTTCGTTGTACGAATACCCTACTACCAAGCATCTACAAAAGAGATAGAAGTTGAATAAACACCAATTATGCTTAGTCCTTATATGTCTATAAGAATTGAAAACATAACGGTTTAATGCGCAAGTTATCTATTGTGATTACATAGGGTAAGTGGGATGGTTAAAATTACCTACGAATCATTCATAACAATAACACATGAACCTATGCTAGCATGGCAAGTTCTAAACCTCTATATTCACTGTTGCTTCAATAGAGATTAACACACTATCTTATATGTTAGCTACGGACACAAGACGAATAAGCACAACCAATACTAGGTTATCATACAATCACCACGCACTAAGGTATCGAAACAATTTAACTAAAGTAATCCATAAATAAATCCATTAAAACCCCACGCCAATGATTAGTTCATAATCGAACTCATCATCACCATGGGTTCCAATGAAAGTATGATAATAAATAATTTAAGAGTACTAGGGTTCAAAGACAAATCGAAAACAAGCATCCAAGTATCGCCTAAATTAAAAAAAAAGTCTTCTTCTCTGTAGCCGTCTCGTGCTCTCTAGGTCTTCTTATTGCCCTCCCAAGTCTCCTTGTTGTTAAAAACGTGTTTTGATTGGTATATATAGGCTCCAGGATGACCAGGACTCTCAAAATCTTCAATTTCGACTAAAATCGGGATTTTGGGGCAGAATCAGGGCGTGAGCGAGCTGTTTTTAGCCGCGGTCGCACTGGAATAGTGTTTTCAGCGGCGCGGGCGCGCTGGTTTTGGCGCGGCCGCGCTGACCTTCTAGAATTTTTCTGATAATTCTTCTTTTGACCGTATCTTGAGTTTTGCTCGTCAGAATTAGGCGATTCAACTGCCTACACGAAGCTAACGAGATTCTCTACAACTTGAGCCTAGGCTTCCAATTCGGATCTCTTTTCAGCAAATTTCCTTGAAAAGCTCCTTTCTTCATTTAACTGCTGCCTGAAATGCAATAACGCAAAAACACATAAAAAATACCAACAAGTTGAGCCCAAAACACCAACTTAAGCCTGAAATGAAGCATTCCAAGTAGATATAAAATCCACTTATCAATTCTTCTGAAGATCTTTCATCTATTATTGTTAGGAATATGTTGTGAACTAGATGATAAGTTAAACAAAATACCTTAGTAGATTTAACTTAGTGAAATTTGTAGCACTCGACGGATGATCTAATATAGTCCCGACGGATGGACTTTATTGTTCCGATGGATGACAAATTGACATCCATCGAGTGAGTAGCTTATGTAAAAAATAAGTACTGTAGCACATTTCTGCAAACAATATGTATTAGTCAAGTAGATTGCGTAGGGTTTTCTAAGTCATGTTGATTACTAGATTGATATACAGAATAGGTTGATTAATTGTAAATATGAGATTTCTGGTAATTCTGTGTAAGTGAAATAGATTCAAGTGGTAGATAGACTCCCGCCGGATGATCTACAAGACTCCCGACGATCAATAAAGCTCCCGACGAATGACAAACATAGTCCCGACGGATGATCAAATTCAAATAGCTGTTGACAGTGACAACACAGTCACATGCGTTGGGTGTTTGCAAAAGGAATGTGGCAGCCTGTTAAGCAGGATTTCGAGAACAAAGAAGCATTACCATTTCCATGTAATTGTGAAGATATTCAAAGATGCTGGAATAGAGTAGTGAAGCAGCATGGAGTTAGACTAGATATATTTTGTTTTATTATCTTGTCTAATTGTCATGTAAACTTGGTGATATATAAACCAAGTGAAACAAGTAGAACAATTAACTAAGCAAATACATTTTTCCAGAAAAACATATCAAGCTGTATTCTGTAAGTATTTCTCTGAAGTTTAGTTGTTCAAACTTGTAAGCAGTTGTGAGCTATTCAAAACTTCACAGAGTTCTCAATTTGATATATATATATATATATATATATATATATATATATATATATCTGGCGGATACATTCAAATCCACCAGAAACTTTAAAAGCGTTGTGTTTTATTACTTAGTGTTTTAATTTCAACTATATTTCTATTCCGCACTTTAGCAAATCAAACATTGTTATATGTATTAAGTTAGAACATTTTTAAAATCTTAAAAAGTAGCCAAAATTACATTCAACCCCCCTTTCTGTAATTCTTGTTCTATTGTTAGGGAATAACAATTGGTATCAGAGCAAGCTCTCGAAGAACAAAGAGTATAAAGATCACAACAAACAACAAGATGAACAAAAAGGATGTTGGAGTGAAGATCCCATTTCTGGACAAAGACAACTATCATCAAAGGAAGGTGAAGATGCACCTACATCTTCTTTCTCAAGATGAGGCCTATGTGGACTGCATAGAGAGAGGTCCTCATGTACCAATGAGAGCTGCAACTGGAAATGAACCATCTGTTCCAAAACCTAGGCATGAATGGTCAGATCCTGACATTAAACAAGTCAAGAAGGACTAGAAGGCCATAAATATATTGTTCAAATGGAGTTGATGGTGATATGTCTGATTACATCATTAACTGTAAAACAGTCAAAGAGGTTTGGGACACAATCCAGATTATTTGTGATGGTACTGAGCAAGTAAGGGAGAATAAGATGCAGCAACTGATTCAGCAATATGAGCATTTCCACTATGAAGAAAGTGAGTCTCTCATTGATATTTTTAGCAGATTTCAAAAGCTACTAAATGCTCTAAAGTTGCATAGAAGAGTCTATCAAACAAAAGACTCTAACCTCAAGTTGCTTAGATCTCTTCCAAAGGAGTGGAAGCCAATGACAGTTTCATTGAAAAATTCACAGGATTACAATGAGTTCACCTTGGAGAGACTGTATGGCATCCTGAAAACCTATGAGCTTGAAATAGAGCAAGTTAAAAGGATGGAGAAAGGAATGAAGAAAGGAGGGTCCAAAGCACTGGTTGCTGAGTTAGAGAAGGAGAAAGAAATGAATGTGGAAGCTGTTGATTCTATATTAAAGGTCTCTGAAAGCAAGGATAAAGGGCTGGTAGCTGAAAATGAAGATTAGTTGAGCCAAGATGACATGGATGATATTGATGAACATCTGGCATTCTTATTTAGGAGATTTGACAAGCTCAAATTCAAGAAGAATTTTTTAGCAGCTAAGACAAACAAAAACATGGTTGATAAGTCAAAATTCAAGTGTTTCAAATGTGGCTTGCCGGGTCATTTTTCCAGTGAATGTAGGAAGTCTGATTCTAGCAAAAAGAAGTTTGATCTTGTTGATTTTAAACAGAAATACTTTGAGCTGCTCAAACAAAAGGAAAGGGCTTTCATTACACAGGAGAATGACTAGGCAGCGGATGGAGTGGATGAAGATGAAGAAACAAGCTATGTCAATCTAGCCCTAATGGCCAAATCTGATGAAACAGAAACAAGTTCTTCAAGCAATCAAGTAATCACCACTAACCTAGCACATTTATCTAAAGCTGAGTGTAATGATGGAATAAATGATATGTCCACAGAATTATATCACCTACGTGTTACACTTAAGTCCCTCACTAAGGAAAATGCTAAAATTAAAGAAAATAATTTGTTTTTAAGTGAGAGGAATAATGTGCTAGAGTCTCGGTTTATTGAATTTGAGAAATTGAGAATTGAGTGTAAGATTTCTAAGGATGAATTAACTGAGTCCTTGAAGAAAGAAGAGATTTTAAAAAAGCAGCTTGAACGAGAACAAGAAGTGATTAAGGCATGGAAATCATCCAGAGATGTTCATGCTCAAATCACTAAAGTTCAAGGTATTGAGTCCTTTTGTCATGCAACCTGAAAGAAGAGTAAAGAGAAGCTTGAGTCCAATTTGGTTGAAGGATTGTTGAAAGATGTGGACCCGACCGATGATGAAAATTATCCGTCAGATAATCAAAAGGATTATCCGTTGAGTGACAATGAGCCACATCTGTCGGCTGTGAGTAAACCAGTTAGCAAAGCTAAGCTAGCTAAGTTGAATGAGAAATATGGATCAGTTTCTAAGAACTTTATTCCAGGAGAATCAAGTCAAGTCAGGAAGGAAAATAAAGTTAATGTTGGTCATCTGTCTATCAAGTAATTGAATGACAGATTAGAAAAGATTGAGGTTAAAACAAAAGCTAAAAAGAAAAATAATAGAAATGGGAAAGTAGGAATTAACAAACATAACAACTACACACCTAATAAATATGCACCAAGAAAAATTGATGTTAAGTGTGGTAGTGTTAATCACTTGTCTGTTAATTGCAAATTTGCTATGCCTACTCCCATATCTGCACCCTCTTCTTTTCCCAACATGACTGCCATGCCTACCATTCCTATGAATGCTATGCATACTCAGAATATGAATGTACAATTTGCTAATATGCCATTTGCACCTAATCCTTATTATGTTGCATTTAGTATGCCTCAAATGCCATTTAGCATGCCTTACTGGAATAACATGTTTGCAAACAGCATGCCTTTTCCTGTTAATCAAAATGTCCATGATAATTCTGTTTTAATGACTGGTTTCAAAGGTCCAACTCAAATGACTAAGGATGAATCAGAAATTCCCAAGTCAAATGAGATCAAACCTAAGAAACCAAAGAAGAAAGCTAACAAGGCAGGACCCAAGGAAACTTGGGTACCAAAATCAACTTGATTTGATTTTGATGTGTGCAGGGAAACAGAAAGAATCTTTGGTATCTGGATAGTGGTTGCTCAAGGCACATGACTGGAGATTCTACCCTGCTCACTGAGTTCAAGGAAAGAGCTGGCCTAAGTATTACTTTTGGAGATGACAGCAAGGGTTATACTATGGGATATGGCTTGATTTCAAAGGATAATGTCATCATTGAAGAGGTTGCCCTAGTGGATGGACTCAAACATAATCTGTTGAGTATCAGCCAACTTTGTGATAAGGGCAACTCAGTTACTTTCAATTCAGAAGCCTGTGTTGTGACAAACATAAAGAGCAATAAAGTGGCTCTCACTGGAGTGAGAAAAGGAAATGTGTACCTAGATGACTTCAACTCATCTAATGCGGAATCTGTCACTTGTCTTCTGAGTAAAGCAAGTCAAGATTGTAAGACCCCCAGATCCGGGGTCGGGGATCCAAGTCAAGATTGTAAGACCCCCATTTCCCTTAATAACACCCAATCTTAATAATTACTCAACTACTCTGTACTGTGACCCCACAATAAACACACACACCACACGTTATAGTCTCAGAGATGAACATCCAAAAATAATCACAAGTCGTTTTATTCCACAATTATATGACAATACACCTTAAAAGGTTTTCTGAATAAATTTACATTTCTTTGCCATTATTACAATTCATAAATATACTTAAATCTGGTATATCAAAAGTTGAAAGCCTAGCCTATTGGTAGCTCCTACCTCAGCTACAGCGACATCAACGCCTATAGGAAACTGCGGAATGTTTCCTATCCGCTCCCGAATTGGGAGCTTGGTCCTGTTCATCTTGTCTATCTGATGTTGTGTGATGAAAGAAGAAAACAAGGGTGAGCAGCAAGCCCACCAAAATAATATGTATAATGATTAACAATATATGAGCCTACTCATAATACTCATGAAAGTCTTGGTCAAAAGAAATGAACCAAGTTTGATATCATAATGCGATGAAGTCGCAAAATATTCAGTATATATACATATATACTTTTCAAAATATTGGAAGTCCTCTTCCATGCATAATATACACAAAGTCCCAGTGTATAACTGTATAAAAATATCGTTGCAAGGTGATCTCATATATCTAACCTTGTCTCAACGTTTTTCTGAAAATCTTTGTCATGCATAAGATAATCATTTACTAGATATAAGTTTAAAAGATGAAGTTACAAGATACTTCATTTGATGTAAACATCATTTTGAAAACTTGACCCTGCCAACACTCAACAATCGCCCAACCGTAGCCTTTCTATCGAAGTGCTCTGGGTAGTGTTGCAGAAATTATCCAATTGGATGATGAACTCATTACGGGAGTTTGCCGCGCCAGGAAGACCACTTACGATGATCAGTCGTAGTAGTACAACCCCACCATTTTCTACATGTAGAGGAGAACCTGTCGGATTTACTTGTCAACCGAACACTGAACTCCTAAGGAATGGACCGCCTTAGCGGAACTTCCAGGCCATTTGGGCCAATATAATAAGGCTGGGCCGGCGCTACTCGGCCACTTACGCCACTCCTAGTTCAGATGAAATCCATGACTCTGAAACGTAAAGCTCGTCCCCCCTTTCCCCAAGTAGAAACTTGTTGATACGGCTTCACCAAGAAGTCGTATCTAGTTGGAAAGGAAAACTCACCGATATTTCCCAGGCGATGCCTGTTAATGGATTAACTTGTTCCAAGAATTTTACTTCCCGAGTGTTGGGTAAGTAATCAATTCATTTATCAAAACAGCAACCTTGTTGCGAATATAAAACACACCACAGAGCCGGATCCCTCCGGTTTTGAGCGAGTATTTAAATCCCCTTCGAAAGGAGGATCTTAAAAAAAATGAGTTTTGAGATCCGCTCTAACTTTAAAAAAATCATTTTGAAGACTCGCAAAACATTTTTAAGAATGTTTGGAGTGAAGCTGATTTAATGAAGTAAATCAGTCCCCAGAATATTTAGAAAATGTCTGAATATTATTATTTAAATAATATTCCCATAAAGAATAATCTTTATAAAAATAATCGAAGTAGAAGTATTAAAACTTATACTTGAAATGGATATTAAATAACCAAAGATATACTTATATAAAAGTACTATCTTTATTTGAATAATCGAAAATAAGTTTGATTATTAACACCTCATTCTTTAATAAAATAAAGAATATATTTCAGTAATAATCGGAGTCATAATACCTCGAATGAATATTATAAATAATATTCATAAGATAAAGGAGTCATACATCCTCGATTGAATATCCAAGTAATATTCAATAATAATATATAGGAGTCATAAGCCCTCGAATAATATTCAAAATAATATTCAATAAATAATATAAAGTTATCGAATAACCTTTATTCGATTAATAGTTTTGAAAACTATAACCATATATATATATATATAAGTATATATTTATATTTATATACATATATACAAAATCTACTCGGGATCCTCGACTCCCGGTTTTAGAAAATGTTTTCACCTTTGGGTCCCTATACTAAGGGTATAAGCAAGTTACCGCTATCCTCTAGCATAGGTATTATCAACTTGAACCAACAGATATATATAGCAAGAATACGAAACAGGCATGCATATATATCATATAACATGCTACAATATATCGCAAGAATTTGCTATAACAAATATGCATTTAACGCAAGTTCATGCATATACACAAATACATCACAACAACAGTTATAACGGGTAGAATACTTGCCTGAGCGACTTGGGGTGATAAAAGGCTCGGGACGAGTCTGGTAACCTATAAACAACAAGTAAGTTGGAATTAAACCAAAATCACTTGTAAATCTATACTTTAACTAACTTAGACTCTAACGCTAGTTTTGCGCTCACTGATTCGCTTAAGTCACTCGGGTACCCTCGGCTCCACCATTTTTAATAATTTAACCTTTACGAGTTTTAAAGCGATTCCTTCGCGGGTGTCTTACCAACTGCCTAACACACTTACCATAAATGTTTCATACATTAATTAACCCTTTTTGGTCTTTAACCTATGTTTCAAAGTAAGGCGGGGGAAAAAGTTTCGTTCGCGAAACGTCGTTACTTAAAACGGCCGTTTCTCCTAAACCGTTCATCGGAATCGAACGAACTACATATCAAAACGAAGCTCGTAACATGAGCTATCTAAACATGGCAGTGGTCATAATCTAGCAGGGGGTTCTCGGGTCCTAATTCTATGCACAAAAACAGTCCAAAGAAAATCGGACGTTACGACGGCTATGTTTACGCGATTTCCCAAATTTTAAACCATTCAATACCAACCACAAATCAACCCCAAATCAATCATACAACCAATATCCCTCCAAACCACATCATAACAGCCCCAACAAATCCACATTAACCATTTATACTTATTCCTCACATGAACTAAAAGCTTTACTTAGGTTCTTTAACTAATTACCAAGATTTACAACTCCAACAATGCAACAAAACCAACTAATCTCTACAAACTCAACCAAACTTCAACCAATCAAGCATCATGCTTCACATATGCTATATCAAACACATTCAATCCTAATTACTCAAAACTAAAGCTAGGGTTTGTAGTTTATACCTTCCTTGGAGAGGTGGGAGGAGCTAGGAAGCCTTAAGAAGCTTTGAGAAGTCTTAAGAATGCTTGGATCTTCAAGAAAACAAGAAAACTTCAAGTTAAGAAAACTTGAAAACACTATTCATAGTCTTCTTCTTTGATTAAATGAAGAAGATTGAGAAGGAATTAATGGCTTAAACTCATGATATAGTCCTAACTAAGCATGAAGATGATTAGGGAATTATCTTACCAATTTAGGAAGCTTGGATCTTGAATTTTTGAAAATTCTTGCCTTTTGAATAGTGAAAAGCCGTGAGCAATGAAGAACAAAGCCTTGGTTGCTTTTGATTTTTGATGAAAATGATTTTACTTGGCTTGGTTGATTGGTTTTTGTGCTTGCTTTAGTCAATTACCTTCTTGCCCTTGGATTTGTGTGGTTACAAAGCCACCACACCTCCTTCCTTCCCATGTCATGCTTATGTCATCCTCATGATGTCATCCTCACTTCCTTGTCCTCTTTCTATTGGTTGGATGACATGATTCCCACTAATCCCTTTGATTAACTTCCTAATCGTTTGCCTAATGACCGCTGATCTGTTATACGGTTCGCTTAACTTTCGTTTTCGTTTATCGTTTGAGGGATCATACCCGGTATCTTATTACTTAGGTTCCCTCAACCTTTCTCAATATATTATATTCCTTTTATGATCCTCTCCTATAATCCTTTAATTTAAATCATTTTATCCTGTTACCTTTTTCTCAATTCTTTCCGTATCTAGTGGATTTCCGGGAAAAATCCAAGTGTTCAGAATTGGATTCTGACGATCTTTACATACACTTATATACCACATAGAGTACTAATAATATCCCATAAGATCAATAACAGAACCCCTACATAGCGTGGCATGAACAGTTTTCTCATTCAGCAAAAACACTATTCATAAGGGTTTCAAAATTTCTCAAAAATTGGGGTTATTACAAAGATGAAAGTTGGTTATGGCACAAGAAGCCGTCCCATCTAAACTTCAAGACCATGAATGAGCTTGTCAAGAAATAACTGGTTAGAGGTATTCCTCAAGTGGAGTTTACTGAGGATGGATTGTGTGATGCTTGCTAGAAAGAAAAGCAGATCAAAGCATCATTCAGAAAGAAGCTTGATTCAACAATTGAAGAACCTTTGCAACTGTTGCACATGGATTTATTTGGACCAGTCAATGTGTTGTCCATCTCAAGAAAAAAATATTGCCTAGTAATTGTAGATGATTTCTCAAAGTTCTCTTGGACATATTTTCTAAAGTCTAAAGATGAAGCTAGTGAAATCATCATCAATCATATAAGTCAAGTCAACAATCATCCTAACTTTAAAGTAAGAGGAATCAGGAGTAACAATGGAACTGAGTATAAGAATTTTGTGATGAGATCATTTTATAAAGAGAATGGGATTATGCATGAGTTTTCTGCAGCAAGAAAATGGAGTAGTGGAAAGGAAGAACGGATCTCTTATTGAAGCTGCAAGGACAATGCTTGAAAAATCAAAGTTACCAACATATTTTTGGGCTGAAACTGTGAATATTGCCTGCTACACTCAGAATATCTCTTTGGTTAATCAAGCAAAGTGCATGACACCCTACCAATTGTTCAAGAATAGGAAGCCAACTCTAAATTTTCTTCATGTATTTGGCTGCAAATGTTACATCTTAAGGAATCAAACTGATCAACATGGAAAGTTTGATGCCTAAGCAGATGAAGGAATTTTTGTTAGATATGATATGGGAAAAGCATATAGAGTCTACAATCTAAGAACCAATATTTTTATGGAATCAGTACATGTTATGTTTGATGATAAAAAGATTGAAGGACTGTAAGATGGAGATTTCCATGAAAGCCTCAAGTTTGATAATGTGGAGATCGTTAGTGATGACAGTGATGATGAAAGTGATCAAGAAACAGTGACTAAGGATAATGCAGAAAAATCTACAACTAATGAAGCACATAATTCAACATCTGTCGAGTTACAAAATGCTTCATCCATCGGTAGACAATCCGCCTTATCCGTCGGGAGATAATCAGCTTCATCCGTCGAGATACAAAGTGCATCATCCGTTGGAACAATGAGAGAAGTTGAGAGTCATAATAGATCACCTACAGAAAGTACCCCTTTCTCAAATCAAATATTCATAAATTCAGTGGAGTTTCTCATAATCAAAACTCAGTCACACATCAAGACAACAATGAGGCCTCTTCATCTAGAGCTAATCTGCCTCCACAAAGAAAATGGACTAAAGATCACCCTTTTGAGCTCATCATTGGTGATGCATCTTCTAGAGTTCAAACAAGGAAAGCAACTCAAGAAGAATGTCTATATAGCAGCTTCATTTCTAAGGAAGAACCAAAGAAGGTAGAAGAAGCTTTGTTAGATCCTGATTGGATTTTAGCTATGCAGGAGGAGCTAAACCAATTTGAAAGAAACAAGGTATAGAAGCTGGAACCCAAACCTAAAGGAAAGAATCCAATTGACACCAAGTGGGTATTCAGAAACAAGAGGATGAAAATGGCATAGTGGTCAGGAACGAAGCTAGATTGGTTGCTAAGGGCTACTGTCAACAAGAAGGAATAGATTTTGATGAAACTTTTGCTCTTGTTGCAAGACTTGAAGCCATCAGAATTTTCTTAGCCTATGCAGCCCATGCAAATTTCAAGGTCTATCAAATGGATGTCAAAAGTGCCTTTCTGAATGGAGATTTGGCATAGGAAGTCTATGTCAGTCAGCCTCCTGGTTTTGAAGATCCAAATTTTCCAAAATATGTCTACTATCTTTTGAAAGTACTTTATGGACTGAAGTAAGCACCTAGAGCCTGGTATGACACTTTATCAAAGTTTCTTTTGGAAAATCACTTCACAAGAGATACTATTGATAAAACTTTATTCATTAGAAATGTTAATGGCTCTAGTATACTTGTTCAAATTTATGTAGATGATATTATATTTGGCTCTACAGATGAAAAACTTTGCAAAAAGTTTGCCAAATTGATGCAAAGTAAGTATGAAATGAGCATGATGGGAGAACTAACTTAATTTCTTGGTTTATAAGTTAAGCAAGTTAGTGATGGAATATTCATTAGTCAAACTAAATATATTTATGATCTTTTAAAGAAGTTTGATCTAATGGATTGTACATCTGTAAAAACTCCCATGGCCACTACAACTAAACTTGAATTAAACACTACTGAAAAGTCTATGGATATTTCAAGCTATAGGGGCATGGTTGGCTCACTTCTGTACTTAATAGCTAGTAGGCCAGATATAATGTTTGCTACTTGTGTTTGTGCTAGATTTTAGGCTGATCCTAGAGAATCTCACTTAGTAGCTATAAAGAGAATTTTCAGATACCTCTAGGGAACACCAAAACTTGGCATTTGGTACCCTAGAGATTCTGGTTTTGATCTAACTGGTTATTAAGATGTAGATTATGCAGGTTGTAAAATAGAAAGAGAAAGTACAACAGGAACCTGTCAATTTCTAGGGAACAAGCTTGTGTCCTGGTTCAGTAAAAAGCAAAATTCAGTTTCTACTTCTACAGCTGAAGCTCAATATATTACTGCTGGTAGTTGTTGTGCACATATTTTATGGATGAAAAACCAATTGTTGGACTATGGTCTACAAGTGGACATAATCCCCATTTTCTGTGATAACACAATTGCAATTTCCATCACTGAAAATCCAGTAGAGCATTCAAGAACAAAGCACATAGACATCAAGTACCACTTCATTAGGGAACATGTGATGAATGGTACTGTGGAACTTCATTTTGTTCCAAGTGAAAAGCAGCTTGCAGATATCTTTACCAAGCCACTTGATGAATCCACCTTTTCAAGGTTGGTAAGTGAGTTAGGTATGCTTAATTATTCTTGAATCATTTCAGATATTTTTGCAAGTTATAATGCAGCCAGAAACTTAATTGATTTTTCTAAAAATGAACTATCTAAAAATGGCAATGGTCAAAACCTAACAGTGAGTTCAAGGGTTCTGATTTTAAGAACAAAAACAGTCTACGGTAAATCGGGCATTACGACGGCTATGTTTACGCGATTACCCAAATTTATACCACTCCAAATCAACCCACAATCAACATCACAACCCAACTCCATCCATACTTCACCATAACAGCCCCAACAACTCAACATTATCAATTTATACTATTCTCAAACATGAATTTAAACTATACTTAAGTTCATTAATCAATACTCCAAGAATTACAACTCCAAAACATTACTACACCAACTATCCTCTACATTCACAACAAACAAGCCTCTCATGAACTATAACAACATAACTAAACCTAATACTCAAGTAAAGTTAGGGTTTGGAGGGGTTATACCTTCCTTGGAGAGTGGAGAATCAAGTAACTAGCTTGGAATCACCCTTAAAAGTACTTATCCAAGCTTAATCTAAACAAAAACTCAAGAACAAAAATTTTAGTTCTTGAAAAACACTATTCACCATCTTCTTCCATGATTTTGAGGAAGAGATTGTGAAGGAATTTGGAGCTTAGATTCATAGGATAACTATATCTAAGTACAAAGAACCTTGGATAATTACCTCACGATTTAACAATGCTTGGAGCTTGAATTTGGATTTTCTTATCCTTGAAAATGAAGGAAAGCCGAGAGCTTGATGAAGAAAATGGAATATTTTGTGTTTTTTGATTTGTTTGCTTGGTTGCTAGCTTTTTTTTGATTAATTACCTTTTTACCCTTGAAAAATTGTGTGGTTATTAATCAACCACACCTCCTTCCCTTATGTCATGCTTATGTCACATTTCCTATGTCATCTTGTTACACTTGTCTTCCTCTTGTTGGTGTGATGACATCATCATCCACTAACTCCTTAATTAACTCCTAATTACTTGGCTAATGACCGTTGATCTGTTATGCGGTTCGCTTAACTTTCATTTTCGTTTATCATTTGAGGGATCATACCCGGGATCTTATTACTTAGGTTTCCTTAACCTTTCTCAATACATTATATTCATTTTATGATCTTCTCTTATAATCCTTGAATTTAAATCCTTTTTATTCTGTTACCTTATACTCAGTTCTTTCTGTATCTAGTAGATTTTCGGGAAAAATCAAAGTGTTCGAATTTGGATTCTGACGATCTTTACATACACTTATATCCCATATAAAGTACTAATAAGATCTCAGAATAACAATAGAAGGACCCCTACATAGTGTGGTATGAAAAGTTTTCTTATTCCGCATACTCAGCAAAAGCACTATTCATAAGGGTTTCAAAAATTCCAAAAATTGGAGTAGACAATGTGGACTTAAACTTTCCTTTCTTTCCAACCCTCATCAATTCCTTTTTAAGGGAATACTTTTAACAATACAAGGTTCCCTCCTTCATACTCTTTGTCCTTTCATTTGTCAAATCAGCATACTTCTTATGTCCATCTTGGGCTACTCCCAGCCGTCCTCTGATTAGATCTATTGTATTCTTGGTCCTTTGGACCACTGCTGGTCCGAGCATCTTGCGCTCTACAACTTCATCCTAACATAAGGGAGATCGACATTGTCTTCCCTCAAAGATCTCATAAGACGCCATCTCGATACCTGACATACGATCTATTATCGTGAGAAAACTCATCAGCGTTAAGTGATCATTCCAAATTCTTCCAAGTCTATTGCACAAACTCTTATTATAGCTTTTAGCATTAGAGCTTTTGCTTCTCAATACCCATTCATTTCCAGTTCGTAATCGCTACTACCTTTCGTTCCTAATATTATACTGGTTACACCTTTGCTCGTTAGCATTCTATAACCTTTTAATAATCGCGTCAACCTTAGTATCACGAATGCGCTAAAATCGGAATACCACCATACTTGGTACCACTTCATCTCTAGCTGCCTCCATCTTCGAAAGCTTGGTCCTTCATATAGAAGTAAAAAAAATTATTGAGAGATCACTATGATCACGAACACTTGTTATATCGCATAGTTAGTATAGAAGGTGGCCAGCCTTTAGTACTTGACAAGCAATTAAACAATAGATAGTATCCTACTAGGCTTCGATCACACAGATAGATAGTTATTCGGCAATACCTCCCCTTCTGGAAGGGTTGTTCTTCTCAGCTTATATGAAATGAAAAGGAGAGAAAAGAACGAATTGAAGAGAATTGTATATATATAAAATATACTGCCACAAAATACCTGGCTTGGAATCTACCTCTGAATTATAGAGGTTTGTCATAGGAGAACAAAACATATACGTATATCTATCAACATCAAGTATTATAGCATCGTATTTCACATGCCTAAATATTTTTGCTATTCGGTCCATCATTCTATGGACCCATGCTCTTCCTCGAGCTTATACACAATCACCTTTGAAACTCCCTCGACATCGAAAATCGAATCTGGGATCTCATTCTAGACATCATCGTTACTAAAATTCTATGCTTGCACCGCAACCTTCCTCGTATAGTAATACGACTCTCTATTGATAAGAAGGAATAAGTATTCCATAGGTAAATAATCGACCTAGTTTTTTTTATCAAAGATAACTTATACTGTCAACACGACCCGATTAGTGGTACTCAATCTCAACATCCATTCCAATACAACTCTCACGGTTGTAATCAGCTCATTACTCGCAGAATCATTGCTGCATTACTATGGTCCACCACTGACCTACTGTCGTCATTCACTTTCCATGAAATCTTAATATCTAACCATACGGAATCCATACATGTCGTATAGAATTCTTCTAAGGAGTTAACATAATCACCATTCATAATTCATGAAGAACACTCCAAATTCTAACGTACTTTCATGACATGAAGCAGATAAAATTGCAGAAGAGTTTCAATCAAAGCAACAATAGAAGGTTAATACCATTCTTAATCATACGCCCTAAATAGAAGACTTAACTCAAAGGTTCGTCTAGTCCTTTTTTGAAACATGGTCCTGGCTTATCTCAAGATAGTACCTTTTGAGATAGATAGCCCGCTCATGGCGATTACACGAATTAAACCTTTACCAACTACTATTACGGTTGGGTATTGCACAGTCATCAGAAGGAATGTCAATCTTCCAAACCATAATATAACCATCACAGCTTTAACCATCATCACTGTATTCCTTTGGCACAAGAGCCTATAATTATCCTCTTACCTTTAAAGTATCGGCCACCTCTTTGGCTTTTCCTGATAGTAAAATTTCCTTACAGTTAATGTCGTTTGAACGATCTCCAACTAAATTTTCTACCTCATTTCCAATCACTGCTTGTGTGAAGATGTTTTCCTTAAAATCTGATGAGTAAAAAAAAATACCACCATTTTTCCATAAGTTATTGCCTCAGTCTTTAGAGGTTAATCATTGTCACGACTGACTCTCGATCGTACTTAGGACGTCTCTTATCTTGGGTCCTTCTTGTTTTCACCATTCTTGAACTTCGTTGGGTTCAATCTATACTTTCTCATGGTTTAACATGTGCCCCACTTGGCATTATTTTTATTACGTCATATTTCCTTTATCAAAATTTCTATTCTTGAGAATTTTGAATATTACCTTTCTCCTTGTAAAACCTCTAAGGTTATCCTTAAATCGTTCCTCCTGTATTCCCTAGATACAGGGCATATCAAAATACCCTATACTAATACTATAACCATTGTCTATATGTTTCTGAAAAAAATTTCTCCATTGATATTTAAAGGTTGTTATTACCTTAATCTTTTCCAATTCATACTGTCAAAACTCATACTATCCCTATTAAGGGTGAAATGCCAACTTTTATGCATTCCCCTAGGATTCATTTTAAGTTATCGATGTTCTATCTTTAATTCCACCTTTAAAAAGGTACATGCATCCTTTTATGGATAAATCAAGTCATATATCCCTGATAAGGGTGCCTTATTCAATCCTTCCCACCGATAGTATATGCCTAATTTCACAATAACATATGTATTCAAAATGAGGTCAATCAATATGGCCTCCAAAAGATAACTACGGTTATCTACTTTTCTTGCTTGATTTGATAACGATAACAAGGATGTTCTGGAAGATATTGGTTGTGTTCAATGTGAACTTCTTCTTAATAATTCCGTATTTACTTTTGTTGTTTATTTCAACAGTCATCTCAATGTTGGGATATCTCTCATTCCTGGCGTCTCCCTTCCCGGGTATCAAGCCACCGGTCTTACACTTCACATTCTTGAAGGTCACTTCCTTCATCCAATTTTCCTAATTTCTTACTTCCTTGTCTCCTCAGTCTATCCGCGTCTCATTATTTATCCTTCGAACTATCTCAAGGTTTCCTTGAATCCTCCCAACTTACAGGGGATAAAATATATGTATCTCTTATTCCTTCAATCATCAACTTTAGCTCATAGTGAATCATCCTCATCCTGACGATCACATACTTTTCTATTTCTATTACTATGATTCTTTAGGGTTTCCTCATACCCAACTCCCTTATCATTCCTCAAACTCTATTGCCTTTATATTCCTTTCCACTTCAGTTTCTTTTTATTTTTCTTTCTCTTACAATCATTTCATGAACCCACTAATTATTTACTTTAAACATCACGTCGTTGTGGGATTCTTGTCCTCCGAACGAATCTTTACAACTTTTACAATCTTAGATTCATAATTCATCATACTCGTCTGCCTTTGTTCTGGCTCTAAAGCTTTTACAATATCTCCATAACCTTGGAAATTACTTTCCCGAAAACAATTGATTGAACTTTAATCAGTTTATTATAATCTCTTGCTCCGTGCCTTCTTTGGCCTTTCACCAGCGGGTGGCCTCTCTCTTAGGAGGGTAAGTGACAAAAGCAGTCTTTTGTGATTCGTCAATCATTTAGAATCTCAAATGATTCCTATATTTCCTTTAGCCATGCTCTTACCTCGACTGGGTCAACCTGTTCCTTGGAACTCTGAGAGCTTAGCGACTTAAAGGTCATGAAAGAATTTCCTACCGCATTGTTTCCTCAAGGTGGTGGTTGGGGATAATAGTCTAAGTTCTTTTTAGACAGGTCCATGAATTGCCGTATAGGAGTACCGTCTTGGGTCTCCTTTCCTTACTCGACTTTCTGTTTCCTTAGTATGAAATGTTTCATCCTTCTCCCATACTTGGGGTTATCTTATACGTTAAAATCCTCATTTTCCACTCCATTATGTTATGGGTTCCTTCTATCTTGATGGCGACCTCCCTGACTATCACGTTCAGGGTTCGCTCTAATCTTATTTCTCAAACTAGCTTTCATCTAAGATTTCATCTTTAAGCTCTTGAACATTTGGAACCCAAATTCTGTAGGAATACCTCATTATTCCCTTATCATCTTTCTCGGTATTAATCTTTTATCTAATTGTTGGCTCTCTGCCTTCATTCATCACTTTTTCTGGCACAATATGTTCTTTTCCGATAATTCGGACTGTATTGCAATCTCAAACATCTTTTCGGTACCGGCTCCGGTTACCTTCACTTCTATTTCCATTTTCTCAAAATCTCTCATAAACTCTCCCAAAGACATTATCATCTTGAGTTTCTCCTTTTTACTAAGGGCATCAGCCACCACATTGGCTTTCCCCGAATGATAAAGAATCTCCCAATCAATATTCTTGATTAGCTCTAACCGCCTCCTCTGGCGTATGTTGAGCTCTTTCTACGTGAAAATGCACTAGAGCACTTATGGCTTAGGTAAATCTCGCACTTCTCTCCATACAAGTAGTGCCTCCAATCTTTAGGGCAAAACTATTGCCACGAGCCCAAGCTCATGGGTGAGGATATCGAATTTTATATTCCCTTAATTGTCTTGACGCGTACACGATTACCTTGATGTGTTGTATAAGAAGCACCTTAATTCCTTATGCGAAGCGTCACTACAGATCACAAAATCTTCTTTTCCATCCGGTAATGCCACCATAGGGGCCGTCACCAATCTTTGCTTCAGTTCTTAAAAGCTGTTCTCGCATTTCTCTATCCATTCGAACTTCTCAGTCTTACGAGTAAGCCGCGTTAAAGGGGCTACTATCTTTACAACTTGAACGAACCTCTGGTAGTGACCGGCCAATCCTACCTCTGGTAGTTGCCCTAACCATGGTCATCAATTCCTCAGTGGTCCTTTATTCATTCTTGTCAGGATCCTTCACAAGATCCTTCTCAGCGATAATCCATTCTAGGACAACATCCTCAACCGCTACATCCTCAATATGAACATCATCCGGTCCCGTGTTAGGACGCTCTATCGGGTCCACAATCTGATCTCCAATAACTAATAAAACATCATCGCGTTGTGCTCCTCAACCTCAGGGTTCGGAGTCCCGCTACCATATACGGTAACGAACTACGCTCCTATCACAATATTTATAAGGGTTCCCATAAGGGTTTTAACTGTCAGTACTACGTTAGGTAGTCCGACTATGAACTTGGCAAGAGTTCTTATTATCTTAGTGAACTTATTATCTTAACGTCACATCATCTCTGAGGTTTATAACGCTTCCCTCTGATACCATTTCTGTAACACCCCCAAATCCGGGGTCGGGGATCCGGGTTGTCACGAGTTCCATTTCCCTTAATAACACCCAATCTTAATAAACAATCAACTACTCTGTACTGTGACCCCACAATAAACACACACACCACAAGTTATAGTCTCAGAGATGAATATCCAAAAATAACACGAGTCATTTTATTCCAAAATTATATGCCATTACACCTTAAAAGGGTTTCTGAATAAATTTACATTTCTTTGCCATTATTACAATTGATAAAGATACATAAGTCTGGTACATCAAAATTTGAAAGCCTAGCCTATTGGTAGTTCCTACCTCAGCTACAGCGACATCAACGCCTATAGGAAACTGCCGAACGTTTCCTATCCGCTCGCAAATTGGGAGCTTGGTCCTGTTCATCTTGTCTATCTGATGTTGTGTGATGAAAGAAGAAAGGAAGGGTGAGCAACAAGCCCACCGAAATAATATGTATAATAATTAACAATATATGAGCATTCTCATAGTACTCATGAAAGTCTTGGTCAAGAAGAAATGAACCAAGATGATATCTTAATGTGATGAAGTCGCAAAATATTCAGTATATATACATATATACTTTTCAAAATCTTGGAAGTCCTTTTCCATGCATAATACACACAGAGTTCCAGTGTATAACTGTATAAAAATATCGTTGCAAGGTGATCTCATATATCTAACCTTGTCTCAACATTTTTCTGAAACCTTTGTCATTCATAAGACAATCATTAACTAGATATAAGTTTAAAAGATGAAGTTACAAGATACTCCAATATACTTATATCTTTTCCGAATACTACTTGAACTACCACCGTTCAATGTATAAATAGTTCATCCCATAGATTAAGCTACAAGACAAAACTTGTATAGAATCAATCTTTAAAATATCATCAAAATAAAATGAAGTTATGAGATACTTCATTTGATGTAAACATCATTTTGAAAACTTGACCCTGCCAACACTCAACAATCGCCCAACCGTAGCCTTTCTATCGAAGTGCTCTGGGTAGTGTTGTAGAAATATCCAATTGGATGATGAACTCATTACGGGAGTTTCTCGCGCCAGGAAGACCACTTATGATGATCAGTCGCAGTAGTACAACCCCACCATTTTCTACATGTAGAGGAGAACCTGTCGGATTTACTTGTCAACCGAACACTGGACTCCTAAGGAATGGACCGTCTTAGCGAAACTTCCGGGCCATTTGGGCCAATATAATAAGGCTGGGCCGGCGCCACTCGACCACTTACGCCACTCCGAGTTCAGATGAAATCCATGACTCTGAAACATAAAGCTCGTTCCCCCTTTCCCCAAGTAGAAACTTATTGATACGACTCCACCAAGAAGACGTATCTAGTTGGAAAGGAAAACTCACCGATATTTCCCAGGCGATGTCTGTTAATGGATTAACTTGTTCCAAGAATTTTACTTCCCGAGTGTTGGGTAAGTAATCAAAAATTCTTTTATCAAAATAGCAACCTTGTTGCGAATATACAATACACCACAGAGCTGGATCCCTCAGGTTTTGAGCGAGTATTTAAATCCCCTTCGAAAGGAGGATCTTAAATATAAAAATGAGTTTTTGGGATCCGCTCTAACTTTTAAAATCATTTTGAAGACTCGCAAAACATTTTTCAGAATGTTTGGAGTGATGCTGATTTAATAAAATAAATCAGTCCCAATATATTAGAAAATATCTGAATATTATTATTTAAATAATATTCTCATAAAGAATAATCTTTATAAAAATAATTGAAGTAGAAGTTTTAAAACTTATACTTGCAATGTATATTAAATAACCAAAGATATACTTATACGAAAGTACTATCTTTATTTGAATAATAAAAAATGAGTTTGATTATCGACACATTATTCTTTAATAAAATTAAGAATAATAATTAGTAAATAATCGGAGTCATAAGTCCTCGAATGAATATTCAAATAATAATATTCATTAATAAATTAAGCGGAGTCATAAGTCCTCGAATGAATATTTAAAATAATATTCAATAATAAAATAAACGGGGTCATAAGCCCTCGAATGAATATTCAAAATAATATTCAATAATAAAATAAACGGGGTCATAAGCCCTCAAATGAATATTCAAAATAATATTCATTAATAAAATAAGGTTATCGAATAAACCTTATTTGATTCATAATTTTAAAAACTATTCATATATATTTATATATAAATATATATATATTATACTCAGGAGTATCGAGTCCCGGTTTTAGAAAAGTGTTCACCTTTGTGTCCCCTATACTAAGGGTATACGCAAATACCGCTTATCTTTAGCATAGGTATTATCAACTGAATCAACAGATATATGTATCAAGAATATGAAACAGGCATGCATATATATCATATCACATGCTACAATATATCACAAGAATTTGCTAAATAACCATTATGCATCTATCACAAGATAATGCATGTACAAATGTATACATCACAACAACAGTATAACGGATAGAAAACTTGTCTGAGTGCTCCCGGATAGACTTAAGCTTAGAGTGGGTCCGATAACCTATGAACAACAACATAAGTTGGAATTAGACCCCAGTCGCTTAAGAAACTAGACTTTAACCAATTGAACCCAAACGTTTGCTTATGGTCACTCCTACGCTTAACAAATCACCTAAGTCGTTCGAGTACCCTCGGCTCCACCATTTTTAATAAATTAACCATTAAGAGTTTTAAGGAGATTCTTTCGCGAGTACCTTACCAACTGCCTAATCCACTTAACATAATTGTTTCATACCCCAATTAGTCATTTAAAGTCCTTAACCAAGGTTTCAAAGTAAGGCGAGGGGTAATGGTTCAGTCGCGAAACGCCGTTACTTAAAACGGTCGTTTCTCCTAAACCGTACATCGGATTCAAACGAATCACATATCAAAACGAAGCTCGTAACATGAACTATCTAAAAATGGCAATGGTCAAAACCTAACAGTGAGTTCAGGGTTCTGATGTTATGAACAAAAATAGTCTACGGTAAATCGGGCATTACGACGGCTATGTTTACGCGATTACCCAAATTTATACCACTCCAAATCAACCCGCAATCAACACACAATCAACATCACAACCCAACTCCATCCATACTTCACCATAACAGCCCCAACAACTCAACATTATCAATTTATACTATTCTCAAACATGAATTTAAACTATGCTTAAGTTCATTAATCAATACTCCAAGAATTACAACTCCAAAACATTACAACACCAACTATCCTCTACATTCACAACAAACAAGCCTCTCATGAATTATAACAACATAACTAAACCTAATACTCAAGTAAAGTTAGGGTTTGGAGGGGTTATACCTTCCTTGGAGAGTGGAGAATCAAGTAACTAGCTTGGAATCACCCTTAAAAGTCCTTATCCAAGCTTAATCTAAACAAAAACTCAAGAACAAAAATTTTAGTTCTTGAAAAACACTATTCACCATCTTCTTCCATGATTTTTAGGAAGAGATTGTGAAGGAATTTGGAGCTTAGATTCATAGGATAACTATATCTAAGTACAAAGAACCTTGGATAATTACCTCACGATTTAACAATGCTTGGAGCTTGAATTTGGATTTTCTTATCCTTGAAAATGAAGGAAAGCCGAGAGCTTGATGAAGAAAATGGAGTGTTTTGTGTTTTTTGATTTGTTTGCTTGGTTGCTAGCTTTTTGTTTGATTAATTACCTCTTTACCCTTGAAAAATTGTGTGGTTATTAATCAACCACACCTCCTTCCCTTATGTCATGCTTATGTCACCTTTCCTATGTCATCTTGTTACACTTGTCTTCCTCTTGTTGGTATGATGACATCATCATCCACTAACCCCTTGATTAACTCCTAATTACTTGGCTAATGACCGCTGATCTGTTATGCGGTTCGCTTAACTTTCGTTTTCGTTTATCATTTGAGGGATCATACCCGGGATCTTAATACTTAGGTTTCCTTAACCTTTCTCAATACATTATATTCCTTTTATGATCCTCTCTTATAATCCTTGAATTTAAATCCTTTTTATTCTGTTACCTTATACTCAGTTCTTTCTGTATCTGGTAGATTTTCGGAAAAAATCAAAGTGTTCGAATTTGGATTCTGACGATCTTTACATACACTTATATCCCATATAAAGTACTAATAAGATCTCAGAATAATAATAGAAGAACCCCTACATAGTGTGGTATGAAAAGTTTTCTTATTCCGCATACTCAGCAAAAGCACTATTCATAAGGGTTTCAAAAATTCCAAAAATTGGGGTTATTACATTTTTCCTGTTGCCCTGCAATCACAAAGACCACTATTGATTAGTTTTAAGGACCCAGACTTGCTTGGATCCTTTGGCCTTGTTAAGTTTGTTAGAATTTGCAGTGGATTTAGTTTCAGAGTTTATGCTAACATGCTTTTTATCAGACTTTATATCAGACTTTGCATCAGAATTTACACTAGAAGAAATTACACTAATTTTCTTTAAAGAAGGTTTTATTTTATAATAATCATAGTACAAACTATGATATTCCTTACAAGTATAAATAGAATGCCATAAACTACCACAATGAAAACAATGATTTTGTGGTTTAAACCTAACAGACTGACTCTTAACTCCTGATCTAGGAGGTAAAAAGTTAATATCTTTATTTTTCCTGCAAAAAGAAGCAAGATGGTTAGAGTTTCCACAATTACAGCATTTCTTTCTAGGAGCATTAGGAATAGGCATATAATTATTACTTTTATTCACACCTTCCGTTCCATTCCTATTTTTCCTAGCTTCCTTTACCTTGTTCACATTTTTAATCTCTTTCAGCTTATTCTAAGCTGCTTCTTTGTCATTAAGCCAATGTTTACCAAAGATGGTTTATCCTGTTTTAATTTTTAGAAATTGACTTTTCTTTGACTTCTGTTTTAGAGTCTTTCATCTCTTCAGAACCAGACACAACAGTTTTTGCAACAAATTTAACAGGATTTACCTTTGGCTTTTCAGTCTATTTGATAGCAATTGGCTTAATTGGCAAAGTCCCTTTCTCACTTTTACCATCTTTATAACTTAACACCTCTTTCCAGTTTCCACTACTTAGAATCTTCTGAGTTGTTCTGCCTGAGTTAGTCCAAGTCCTGATGATTTCTCTTTCTTTTTCTAATTCAGTTTTTAGATAATCATTATGTTTAAGCAATTCATTCTTAACATACACAGCATTATCTCTCTCTGTCTGAATAGTGTTCATCTTGACTAACTCTTCTTCAAGATAGCTATTTCTGTTTTTGTACTTTAGATTTTCAGATTTTAATCTTTCATTCTCTGAAGTCTGATATCTATAGCTAATATAAATGTTTTTCAGAAATAATCTCAACTCAGTAATATCTTCTGTATCAAAAGCAAGAGTTGATAGAGGTACCTTTAGTTCAGCAGCATCAGAACTGCTATCAGCATTTTCCATTAAGGCATAGTTCACCTCTTCTTCAGATTCTGAAGTGTCTGCCCAGTTTTTCTTCTTTGTGATAAGTGTCTGGCCTTTATCACCTTTTCCTTTCTTACAATCAGGAGAGATGTGGCCTCTTTCACCACAATTGTAACATTTGACATTTGAGTTGTCTCCTCTGTCAGACTTTCCTCCTTTGCCTTCAGTCTTTCTGAACCCTTTCTTGTCAGAACTTCCACCTATCCTGGAAAACTTCTTACCCTTTTTTGAATTTCTTGTAGGCTATCTTTGTGATACCCTTCACCATAAGAGCACACAGTTGCTTCATCTCTGCATTAACATCCACTTCAGATAAACTTTCAGGTTCTGAATCATCATCATCAGAATCTGATGACTCTGAATCAGACTATATGATGAGAGCTTTTCCTTTTGACTTCCTAGAGACAATTGGCTTTTCTTCAGTCTTTGAAGCAACTGTCTTAGACTTACCTCTATGCCTCTTCTTTCTTTGCTCCATCTCAAGTTCATGAGTCTTGAGCATCCCATAGATTTCATCAAGAGACATATCAGCAAGTTCATAGTTGTCTCTTATTGTAGTAGCTTTCAAATCCCACTTTTCAGGAAGAGCTAGTAGGAATTTTAGATTTGAATCTTCTGGATCATATTCCTTATCCACTAGTGACAGATCATTCAATAGCTTTGTGAATCTGTCATATGTATCAGTTAGTGACTCATCAGATCTTAAGTCAAAGTGCTCATACTCTTATATGAGTATTGTCTTCCTGTTCTTTTTGATGGCATTGGTTCCTTGACATCTCACTTCCAATGCATCCCAGATTTCTTTTGCAGTCTTGCATTCAATCACCCTATTTGACATGACATTGTCAAGTGCACTTTAAAGCAAGTGTCTTACTTTTGCATCCTTGCCTAGTGAAGAGATGTCTTCAGTGGTGAGTTCTCTCTTTTCTTTGAGAATCATCTTTTGTGGCTCATTCCCAACTGCAACAGAAAGCTTTGTGGGCTTGTGTGGACCATCATAAATTCTATCTAAATACTATGGATATGTAGCTTCCAGAAACATGGCCATCTTCACACTCCATACAGGGTATTCAGACACCCTGAGCATAAGAACCCTGATGGTTTCATATCTACTGGTGTTTTGAATGGGTTGAACCTTTGCAGGTTCTTGAGGGTCTTGTGTTTTAGATTGATCAGACATGATTGATTGTTTTTTTGGATCTTAACTGTTTGTAAGCTTAACAGATTGGATCTTATACCACTTGTTAGGCCTCAATGATACTATAGAAAGGGGTTGAATATAGTATCTACAATCAATTCTATTATAAACACAAGTATGTAACAGAAAACAAGTTTATTCAATATATCAAACTCTGTTACAATAGGTTTAATCTACTCTCTCAGTGATGTATGATATCAATAAGAGCTGTTAGGGTTACGATGAATAATATTCTCATGAATGATAATACATATAGTGTAAATCCTAATATGTGTTTATATACTACACAGTTACAAGATATCTCCTAATCGATATGATATGTTTTGTTTCCTAAAATACATCAATCAGAGATTATCTACTGTAGTCCTTTAGCTGTACAACTCTCCAAGCATATCTTCTTTTGTTTAATCCAGATCCTCTCCTGTAAATCAGCCGCTTTTCATCCCTGAAGTGTATCCGCACTTAAGTTCTGATGTAAGTCCTGATGGTTTAAGTTCTGATAACTTCCTGTCTTCAGTAAGTTCTGATTTCCAGTTAAGTTCTGATAGTAAGTTCTGAAACTAAACAAATCATATTAGACATGACATCACAAATATATCTAACATGGATGATAAGGGAGTAAGAAGATTCTTCAGACTTGATGATCAATTGAGTATCTCAAGCAATGAGACTCTATTGGAAATGCAAGAAATGCTGGATCTATCTAAAGCTGATGAACTTGAATTCCACAGACAACTCTAGAATCAAATAGAAGAAAACAATAGGAAGCTTGGGAAGAAATCCAGACAATCAAGGAAATAGAATCATCTGCTCAGGCTAGAGGAGCACCTTGAAAATGATTGTGAGAACTGTTTGTACACCTTGCTTTGTTCAATTTTCAATAATTGTTGTAGCACTTATTAGTTTTATCTACTACTTTTTAATCTATATTTTTTAGGGTGTTTTGTTATCATCAAGTTTCTCTTAATTTATGGCTACAATTCCAGTAGACATAAATTGGGGGAGATTGTTAGGAATATATTGTGAACTTGATGATAAGTTAAATAAAACACCTTAGTAGATTTAACTTAGTGAAATTTGTAGCACTCGACGGATGATCTCGTATAGTCCTG
This sequence comes from Apium graveolens, assembly GCF_009905375.1. NCBI lineage: Eukaryota > Viridiplantae > Streptophyta > Magnoliopsida > Apiales > Apiaceae > Apium > Apium graveolens. The sequence continues at coordinate 92,628,693 of NC_133656.1, forward strand.
ACGGATGAACTTTATAGTCCCAACGGATGACAAATTGACATCCATCGAGTGAGTAGCTTATGTAACAAATAAGTACTGTAGCACATTTCTGCAAACAACATGTATTAGTCAAGTAGATTGCGTAGGGTTTTCTAAGTCATGTTGACTACTAGATTGATATGCAGAATAGGTTGATAAATTGTAAATATGAGATGTCTTGTAACTCTGTATAAGTGAAATAGATTCAAGTGGTAGATAGACTCCCGACGGATGATCTACAAGACTCCCGGTGGATGATCAACAAAGCTTTCGACGGATTACAAACATAGTCCCGACAATTGATCAAATTCAAATAGTTGTTGACAGTGACAACACAGTCACATGTGTTGGGTGTTTGCAAAAGAAATATGGCAGCCTGTTAAGAAGGATTTCGAGGACAAAGAAGCATTACCATTTCCATGCAATTGTTAAGATATTTAAAGATGCTGGAATAGAGTAATGAAGCAGCATGAAGTTATACTAGATATGTTTTGTTTTATTATCTTATCTAATTGTCATGTAAACTTGGTAATATATAAACCAAGTGAAACAAGTAGAACAGTTAACTAAACAAATACATTTTTCCAGAGAAACACATCAAGCTGTATTATGTAAGTATTTCTCTGAAGTTTAGTTGTTCAAACTTGTAAGCAGCTGTGAGCTATTCAAAGATTCACAGAGTTCTTAATTTGATATATATATATATATATATATCTTGTGGATACATTCAAATCCACCAGAAAGTTTAAAAGCCTTGTGTTTTATTACTTAGTGTTTTGATTTCAACTATCTTTCTATTCGGTACTTTAGCAAATCAAACACTGTTATATGTATTAAGTTAGAACATTTTTAAAATCTTAAGAAGTAGCCAGAATTATATTCAACCCCCCCCCCTTTCTGTAATTCTTGTTATATTGTTAGGGAATAACAATTATGAAGGATGCAAAAGTCAGACACATCTTACACAGCAGTCTTGATAGTGTTATGTCCAATATGATTATTGGATGTAAGACAGCAAATGAGATATAGAATGCTTAAGAAGTAAAGTGTCAAGGCACAAATACTATCAAGAAGTACAGGAGGACAGTACTTACTCAAGAATACGAGCACTCTGACTTAAGAGATAATGAATCCTTAACTGAGAACTATGACAGATTTCAGAAGCTCCTGAATGACTTGTCTCTTTTTGACAAGGAGTATGATTTGGAGGACTCAAACTTGATGTTCCTACTTGCTCTCCCTGAAAAGTGGGACTTTAAGGTCACATAATTAAGGGATAACTATAAACTTAATGACACACCTCTAGATGAGATCTATGGAATACTGAAAACTCATAAACTAGAGATGGAGCAAAGAAGCAAGAGGAAAGGATCTAAGTCTAGACCAGTAGCACTCAAAGTTGAAGGGAAGCCAAAGGAGAAAGCTAGGAGAAAAAGCTATTCCAAAGGAAAAGCTATGATTGAAAAGTCAGATACTGAATCATCAAACTCTGATGATGACTCAAATACTGATAATGAATCAGATACTAACAGCGATCATGACAACAATGAAGTAATGGATCAAATGGTTGCTCTATTGGTTAAAAACTTCAAGAAGATGGTCTACAAAAACTTCAAGAAAGGGAGAAGATTTTCCAGAAAAGGTTCCAGTTCCTCAAATTCTGATAAGAGGAACAACATAAGAAATACTGATTGGAAGGAATCAAGATCTGGAAAACTTGACAAGTCAAATGAGAGATGCTACAACTGTGATGGAATTGGACACTTTACGGCTAACTTTAGAAAACCCAGAGCTGAGAAGAAACAAGCTTTGTTCTCAAAAAAGAAAAACTGGGATGATTCATTAGAATCAAATGATGAGGTCAATTATGCTCTCATGGAAAATGCTGATACTGAGGTTGACAATGCTAAATTAAAGGTACCTCAAACTGTTCTTGCTTTTGATACTGATAATATATGAATTTAGATTGTTTATTAAATCTATGCATGTTAGTTATAGGGATCAAACCTTAGAGAATAATAGAATCAAGAGTGAAAACTCTGAGTTAAATAAAAGGAATGATCACCTAGAAATTGAGTTGCTTTCCATGCTAAAAAATTCAAAAAGAAAGAGATAATGTTATTTATGTTAAAGAAAAATTGTTAGAAAAATATGCTTGTCTAGAAAAGGAGTTAGCTAAAGAAAGAGAGGTTAATAAACTTTGGACTAACTCAGGAAAAAAACTCAGGAAATTTTAAAGAATGGTTGTTGGGGATCAGGATTAGGATATACTATTAGATCTAATTCTGATAAAAAAATTAAAAAAAAAGACTGAGAAAAATAATCCAGTAAATACTGATACTAAGGTCAAACTCAATAAGGTTCAGTTTAAGACCATTAAGTTTAATCTAAGTGATGATGTTGTTAGATCAGTTAATGAGGTAGGTTCAACCTCAACACCTCGATTAAACTTAATTACTGATAAGAGTGAACAGGTTCACATAAAATCAGTAAATATTAGTTTAATGACTCAGAAACATCTTAAGTAAAAGCTGAAGGATTTACACATGAAAGACAAGAAGAAAAGGCCTAGAAAAAATAGGAATGACAAGGTAGGTGTTAATAAGAATGGTAATTATATAACTCCTCCCAATGCACCTAGAAAGGCCTGTTTGAACTGTGGTAGTACTAATCATCTTTCTTATTCTTGCAGGAATAATAAAGAGATAGATATTGTTCCTTCCAAATCAGAGTTTAGGAATAGAGCAGTTAGATATAAACCACAAAGTCCTTATTTTCATCGTGGTAGTGTTTGGCACTGTATTTATATATTTAAAGAGTATCACAGTTTGTATTATGATTATTATAAACTGAAACCCTCTTTAAATAAAGCAAAATCTATTTGTGCATGTGTAAATACTGATAGTAAGGATGTTAACATAAACTCTGATAAAAAGTCTTCTGCTGCATATGTTAACAAACTTAAAAAGGCCAAAGGATCCAAGCAAGTCTGGGTCCTTAAAAACACTAACTGATTTCAAATACTGATTGCAGGGTAATAGGAGGAATACTCTAGTTTTGGACAGTGGATACTCATGACACATGACTGGTTATAAATCCCTGCTATCAGAATTTGAGGAAAAGGCTGGCCCAAGTGTTTCTTATGGATATGGCAACTTAAAAAAATCTTGGGATATGGAAAAATCAAAGTTGAAAATGTCATAATTGAAAATGTAGCTCTAGTTGCAGGACTCAAGCATAATCTGATCAGTGTGATTCAAATCTGTGACAAAGGTTACCATGTCAATTCTATGAGGGGCATTATGAAATTGTCAGTAAGTCTGATGGCAAGATTGCGATGACTGGTGTAAGACATGATAGTTTATATGAAGCAAGGGCCTTCACAAATACTGATGGATCAGAAGTTTTTCTACTAAGTAGATCATCTGTGGAAGACATCTAGAACCGGTATAAAAGACTTTATCACCTCAACTTCAACAATATCAATGAACTTGTGAGGACAGATCTTGTGAAAGGATTGGCTAATGCAGTATTTACTCATAATGGCTTATGTGACTCATGCCAGAAAGCCAAGCAAAGGAAAACATAATTCAAAAGTAAAATTGAATCCTCCATTCTTGAACCATATCATCTACTTCATATTGATCTTTGGTCCAGTAAATGTTATGTCAATTGACAAGAAGAGGTATGCACTAGTAATTGTTGATGAATATAAGAAGAGGTATGCACTGGTAATTGTTGATGAATATACAAGATACACATGGGTGTATTTTCTGCACACCAAGGATGAATGCCCATACATTCTTCTTGATCACGTAAGAGAGCTGGAAAAAGAATCAACATACAAAGTTAAGATCATCAGAAGTGATAATGGAATTGAGTTTAAGAATAGCTCTATGGAAGAGTTCTTCAAACTCAAGGGGATAAAACAAGAGTTTTCTTCTCCTGGAACTCCACAACAAAATGGAGTTGTTGTGACGGCCTCAACCCCGGGGTCAGGAGTTGACATCATCAACAACAATAATAACAATCATATTTTAATCTAAATCATTAATAATACATAACTACGACCCCTTTACCAAGACCTTTTCCAGGTTTAAGTATGATTTAGGTTACAACTACCACGAACCGACTTACGACAATCGTCCTGACGCAGTTAACTTAACACAGCAACTCAACAGACCACCCTTGGTCCAACACAACCAGCTCAGAGGAGTCTGACATGAAGGGAACTGGAACCCTACCCTGACTACCACACGAGAATCTCCTAGGCATCTGCAATACATATAAAATATTCTGCAAGGGTGAGCAATTGCTTGCTCAGCAGCACCACTATATGAATAATAAGCAAGACAGTTTAACGTAAAATAGTTATAGGAACAGAATTCATAACTCGTTAGAAACATGTAAAATAGGTATAAACTGGATATCAAAACTAGCATGCTCTGTAAAACAAAAATCAACAGTCGTGTGATGTGCATAAAAACCATAGTTAAATTTTAGCATGCTATTTCCATTTTCAAACCTTCCGTTCCATTACAGGAACCATAAAACCATTTGTCCCGTTACGGGGACCCAAAATCATTTGTTCCGTTATGGGAACCATAAAAATTGTTCCATCACAGGACCTATAAAATTTGTTCCTCTTCGGGAACCTCAAAATCACTTTGATTTGTTATACAATTTCAAAACTGAATCAATCAAATCTATTGGACGTTTAACGGGTGAAGATAGCTAATCAGTCGACCCTCACCGGACAGCGACTAGTGGCCGTCCAGAAATAGAATGTGTTCCGGAACTTGGGAAAAGACTAGCTAGGTCTTTCCCCCACGTTGGACTAATTGGTTAAACAGAATGCACAACCTAATTAGCCACTTACGCAACCTCATGCTGGGCCGTTACCGAATAACGGGCCTCTTACGCAACTCCAATAGATTAATCGAATTCCCTTTTTTTTACTTTTTCCAAAGTTCCACGACATAGGTGGATCAAAACATTCTCTTTATCCAGTTTCTAAAATCATTATCACCTATCTCTTTTTATATTTTCAAAATCAATTCTGTCGCAGCACACTATTCAAGTCCTCTTTTCATTTAAATCACATTTAGAGATAGGTATTTTCAGAAGTTACTTTTCCCCAAAACATAATTTTAACAACATTTTTAAATACGGGGGATACGTAACTTAAAATATTTCTGTTCCATTACGAGAATAAAACATTTAGATATTTATATGCACTGAACCATAAAAGAATGGTGAAGGATACTTGCCTTGCAGAGCGATACAACTATCTCTAATTGACCTCGAACAGATATGGAACACTCGGCTTTATCACTTTACTATTTAACTATCCTGGATCCGACTTCAACCCTCAAGTCCTTCGCTTGCAACCTCGATGCGCTTGTCGACTGATCACTAGATTATCTTAGTTCGATATCAATTCTTGAGTCCTTCAACTAGAACCTACAGAGCCGAAATACCCTACGTTAGACGTCTAGGTATGCTTGACATATCCTCACGAACAGTCCTACCCAAACGATAACAATCCCGACTCGCATATATTCGAACTATTACAACTTACATAACAATTAAGGTTCATATATTCACAACCCAGTTCACTAATTATTTCCAGAATATACATATACTCTTAATCCTAAAAAAAAATAGGTTTTGGAATTCTTTTTTCCCAAAATATATAGATATACACCCAACTGTGTTACATATGACTAACTGTTTGGAATCTTGGTTTTGAGTTTTAACCTAGACTAGCAGAACCGAATTTATACTTAATTAATCGTTAGTAAGATAAACCGACCAACATAGGTTAGTAAGTTTATCTGAGTAACGGTTAATCAAATACAACTCAAGGTCGTACTAATCCGAGTTAGTACTCGTACCAAAAATTAAATTAAGAAACGTTATATCTATAATAATATAGGCAAACGACTTGATTGGTAAGTTTGATAATTATAGGAAATGTTTCCGAATTTCCGAAATAGTAATCTTCCGAAATCCGGACAGCACCTCCTCTATTTATTGGACTACCAGTCGATCTCATATCGACACCAAAATCAACAACCAAATTCACAACATCAATAATCCACAATCCCACCGATAACGCAACCAAACAATCAATAAAATCCTAGTCCCAACCAATCACACTACCTCACAAATCTCGAAACTAATTATTTACAATTACTTTTATCCCAAATATTCTAAAAATAAAATTTATAATTTATTATTAGGCTCAAGAATCATCATTGCCAAATATCCGTCGGCTCAACAAGTTCATTGCTGACGGCGGCATAACTCCGACGGTGCCCATACGGGTTTCCGGTCGGAGTTTGGCCATTAAAATTTAAGAACCCCGAATGATTCAATAATCACTAATTCGAAATAATCACAGAAGTCATTCGAATTATACAATTTCAATAAACAAATCAAACGAATTTCAGAATATTCACTTGAATCAGGGAAACAACCACAAGCACGGCCTCGCCGGAAAAATACATTGGCGGCGAGGAAGAAGCGAGACAGAGCAGAAACAGACCATGGCAACAGAGAACACACAGGCAACACATAACAATACACGCACTGTACGCGCGCATAGACCACCCATCCGGGAAGAAGTCCGACGGCGACCAACAGATGAAAGAAATAAAGAAATCACAGACATCACAGGTACTTCGATTACCAAGAACAGGGATAACAACGGCACCACTTGAAGCAATCGCTGAAGAATAAGAAGAATGAGGGAGTTCAGAAGAACTGATAAGCTCAAGGAGGAGGAGGGGGTAAACTCGATTGAGTTTATCTACCTCTTCTATATTTTTTTATAAAACTGATAAATTCAAGAAGCTGCCACGTAACAGATGAATTGCAGCAGCTAAACACGTGTCCCACTCCCGGTTACGTGTCTGATTTTGATCCGACTTTTACAAATTTAACGAATAACGCATGGGTGAATAAAACCCGAAAATTTACCAAATTACTTTTAAAATTTTATAAATATCCCGAAGTAAATAAAAACGTAACTTTCGAAATTTTAGAATAATTTTTAAAATGCAATTTATACCCGCTTTTAACAAATAAACGAATCAACGTGCGGGTGAAATTAATCTCAAAAATTCCCAAAATAATTTTAAAATTCTCGGAATAATACGAACTTGATAAAATATAAGTTTCATAATTTTTTGAAGATTCCCATAATTAAACATGGATTTTACTATTAAACACACTCATAAAATAATTTAAAAATAAATAATTAATGAAATATTGATTTCTCAATTTTATAAAGTCCCAAAAATAATTATTGAAATTATAAAGTCATGAAAATAATTTTAGAGACAATCCAAGTATTTATGGAAATAAAACTGCAATAACACCATTTTAACAACGATACAAAATCATACAATTCAATAATTAATCACGCAATTTAATTCCATACAGTAGTAATCACATACACATAGTGACAGTGTAATAACCCAATGACTGAACCCACATAAATATTTTATTTAATTATTTATTCCATAATTACACATTTAATAATAATAAAATTATACGGGTCGTTATATCTTTCCCCCCTTAAAAAGATTCTGTCCTCAGAATCTGATTTAACTAAAAAAGTGAGGATATTTGTCAAGCATATCTGACTCTAACTTCCAGGTAGACTTTTCTACTTGGGGATTTATTCATCGCATACTCGCTATAGACATAAATTCATTACTGAGGACTCACTCTCAACGATCTAGGATTTGGATCGATCATTCTACGCAGAATAATTTTGGATAAGAGCACATTGACTCCTAATCAATAATTTGATCTCAATCAGATATATATTACCTTAATATTGATACGCAAGACACATTATATATATATATATACATATACTGCAACTGCAACTGCAGCATCCACGTCAATTCATGGCAACTATACCTATATTTACCAATACCGCGAATGATTCACTATAATGAGGACTCAACTTGTCCCTTCTGTTCAACTTAACCAATCTCTTTCAGGGTAAAACTTTTGCCTATACCATAATCCTTATTCTATATATTCATATTCTTTCGATGCAAATCCGCTTTCTCTCTTTTTCTATCCTGGGTTGTTTCAACTCTTTTCTGAGTCAACACCACCACACTCTTGATGTACTAAATTAATTCAGGACTTATCCATGTCTCTACTTCCATTTCTCTTACTAGGGTGAGGACCCACACTTATGTCCATACAACACTTCACAAAGTAACATTCTCGTACTAACATGATAACTATTATCATAGAAACTCAATCCATGGTAGGTAATTATCGCAGTTCACATTTTAAACCCATCATATATATACTCTCCACATATCTTATATTATCTGAATCATCTTTTTACTTTGACCCTCTGTCTAAGGGTGATAGGTAATACTGATTTTCAAGTTAACTTCCAACATCCGGTCACTTCTTACTCATTTCCATCAGTTAAGGTTGGGAAATAATCTTATATACTAACTTCTCACCACCTTTAGATACTCAACTTCAATTCCCACAGTTTCCAATTCTTGATTCATAACTTCTTCTTAACATTTCTTGATTCCTTCCATTCCCTCTGACTAAAAAGTGATCTCATATAACTATTCTCCACTATCTCCAGGTACTTGAATCTTCAATTTCTCACTTCTTCCATTCTTCTGTCAACTCTTCAATAATCTTAATAATATTCAATTTTCTTTTCTACTCAAGACATCTATCCCTGAATGAACCCTTCCTGGTAGGTAGTCACTTAAACAACCATGGCTCATAATCAATTTTAATCAAGTTCTCATACTTTTGAAGCTTAGTATACAATTCCTACTTCTCAACCTTTCATAGACACTTCTTTAGGCTTTCAGCTTGACCTTCCTTAGCCCTTAGATGGGCTAGGATGTTATCAATAAATATGATTATACCATCCAAGTACTCCTGATACACCATATTCCTTAATTCCCTAAAGACAAATGACACACTTATTACTCCGCCTATTATCACCAAAACTTACAGCATTCATAACTCCTTCTAATTGCAATCTTTAGTATGTCCTCAGGCTTACCTTTAGCTGACGGTAGTCTAATCTTAGGTCTTCCTTCTTAATATCCCTTATATCGACTAGTTACGCCTTATCTTCTTGCTTATGTCCTTGAATACTTATTCTAATATTAGCTTCCATAGATATTATCATTTGCTTTTTCCAGTACTCAATTATTGCCCTGGTTCCTTATCAGGGTCTTGAGCAGCTAAACTTTTAATCACATTACAAGTCTTAGCCTTGACTGTACTGGTTGTCAAACCTTTTGATGCACTATCTCCCATACTATCTCGGGAAGTACTTCTATAATTATTGGCAACATGTCCTACCTTGCCACAGTTATAACAGACGACTCCTGGATTTTCCACCTTACATTCTGACGTATAATGTCCCTTCTGATTACACCTAAAGCATTCAATATTTGCTTTACACCTTTCACCATGTCTCTTACCGCATTGCTTACATTCCGATATAGGCGATTTAACTGAATTGGCCTTATTAGAGATGGCTTACTAATTCTATTTAAAGAAATACTTTTCTCTCTAAATTCTTTATTCTTACTCCTTCCGACCTTTTGATGAGACTTCTGACTGGATCCTTCTTGACCTAATGCTTCTTCCATATCATCAATCTTTCGTTTCTTATCTTCTTTTTCTTTAGCGGCTAACTTCAGATCAAATTCAATTACTAAGGCGGCCTGAGCTACGGAAGGATACGTCTTGAGTTGCAATGCCACCATTCCACTACAAATTTCAGCCTTCAATCCTTGTTGAAACCTCCTTGCCTTCTGAGCTTCGGAGGACACATAATCTGGTACAAATCTAGCCAACTCCGTGAACCTAGCCTCATACCCAGCTACACTTCTGTCACCTTGCTTCAGTTCTAGAAACTCAATCTCCATTTGATTCTTCACGCAGTCAGGAAAATACTTTTCTAAAAATAACTTAGTAAACCTAGCCCATGGAACAGGGCCTTCTCCTTCTAATGCTCTGGTCGACTCCCACCAATAATTCGCTTCGTTTTTTAAGAAATAGCTTGCATAATCGGTCTTAAGATTCTCACTTACTTGAACAAGATTGAAAGCTTTCTCTATTTCTTTTAACCATACTCCAGCAGCTACTGAATTAGGTTCACCTTTAAATTCAGGAGGGTTAACATTCTGAAAAGATTTAAAACTAACACTTTGGTTCACTCCTTGCTGTTGCTGCTGCAACAGTAGTTGCTGTTGCTGAACCTGTTGGATTAACTGCAACTGTTGTTGCTGCTGCTGACGCAACAAGTCTAGAATTTCATTTATAGATGGACTCTTCGTAAAACTACTATTATTTCCTTTAGACTGGGTAGCTTTCTTGGGTGGCATCTTCCTGAAATATATAAATGAGTTTATTCAATAACAGAAATATTTAACAAAAGGTATCGCCGTTTAAACGGTGCACCTGTATCAGGAAAATGCTGCCCAATCACAGTACCCATGTCTTTAATATCGGGGTCCATTTACAAAAGAAATTTAGATTAGCAGCATTAGCAACAATAGCAGTAACAGAATCAACAACAGTTCAAGAAATCTAAAATACAAAGAAACTAAATACCGTAGCACGGTTCCTCAATATAACAGCAACTAACCAACTTCCCATCACTACTCAAGTACAACATCTAAATTTCTCCAACATACCACAAAAGTCGGCTGAATATATTAGTCATATACTATATAGAACAAGCCAATAAATCGAGTCATGCTTAAGGGACACTGACTTCACTAAGTGTCATCGTCCATGTTTCAACCAATCCTTCTTCTAAGGATGATTTCCTGTCACCCGAAAGTAGCCCAACACCCGTTGATTTACTTTTTCTGAAGCTATAATTCCATCATTAGGTCATGAACTCTCACGATTACCATTATTCCCAAGTAGTAACTTGATATAGGACTCTCATTCTTTTCAACAGTCGCTCTTACTTGCTTTCCATAATGAGAACCATCTAATCGCAAAAATTCATTTATATAAAATATCCAATGAAATTTTTGGCTCAAGGGAATCGAATAAGAAGAAATAATGAAGAAGAAAATATAGGTATGATTGAGAGCAACCATACAAGTACATAAGATGGCCAGTCTTAGTACCATACGGTCACAACACATAACTCGGTGGTGTCCCACTAGACCCTTTTGTCACAAAGACAAATGGTCAATTCATATGCATTGTTTGCCCCAATCAACCGAAAAGTCACCAAGGAAAAGAACAATATTCAGATAAGAAATTCACAAATAGAAAAGAAAGAATCTGATTTATAAGGAGATCAACAAGACCCTAAGTAGCTTACCTCGGGTTCACAACTTTCTCACAAGGAAGATAAATAACTTATGGAATAGGAAACAATTACTCTGGAGATAAAATACATTTAAAGGAAGAAATAAAAGAGTTCAATGATATCACCTCCCATTCTGATCCACATTCACTACCAACATAGTCGTCATAATAGCCCCTAACTATTATCATATTATCCGAACTCACCAGGGTTACACCATCGGGCCAATAACATTCCTTGATACGGAAAATGCGATATTTAGAAATAACGGGGGCGTCTTCTCAGCTAACACAATAAGAGCCCGCTCAATGCTGAATATTCGCAATCAGACTCGTTTTCTCGAGGGAAAACTAGAAATCTCTACCGAACGTTATTAATAATAGATATATGAAGGGAATATACTCTAGGTTAGGGAAGTTCCCGTCAATCCTCAACAAACGTCAGGGTTACGCTTCCGAAACCCTTGACTAAACTCATAGACTCGCTCCTCTGATTGAGTTGCTGACTCACATCTACATATAACCCTTCTTGCACTCTTCTGACTCCACTCTTAACCTAAATCAGGGACTCAAACCTGTAGCTCTGATACCAACTGTGACGGCCTC